>NC_056726.1:1860562053-1860589553 GCF_019279795.1 Protopterus annectens | reverse complement strand
AATTAGAAACAACATAAACAAAACCTAAAAAAAAAGAAACAAGAAGACAACTTGTACACAGAAGGAACATACAAATAAACCAGGCATGTGAAACATGTAAGCATGTAACTGAATGTAGTACTTGGTCTGTAATAATGGGATAGATAATTATGAAAGATGTATATGTGCCATCAATACCTGCTGTAATGATGTCCTGCTGAACAAATACTATGGACATAGCATCTGGCTCTGTCTACAGTGGGCCATACCTGTCAACTGTGCAGATCTTCATGGAATGTCAAGATGTAGCCATCATAGTGTTTGTTCTGTTCCTCCAAGCATCTATATTAGTCTGGCAAATAGCTGGAGATGGAAGTAATGAAGTAATGACAGACACATGAGTTTCAGATGCCACCACTTCAGAACAGTCATCCTAATGAGAAATGTATCATGCTACAAACTTCATAGGTTTGTAATAGGCATTTCTATGATCTGTCCCTATATATCCCCCCCAATGTTAGGCTTTGTCACATGTGATGCTCTAGGAGGTGGATAGGTCATGTCACAGCTGAGGAGCCTAACACACCCTGGGAAAGGACAGCTCACATATGGCAACCACTAGAGTGTCTGTCAAACAGTTGTGTCTGTGCCCCTGCTAGGCCAGTTAATGGGATGTTGCCCATATCCATATGTTACCTGTGAATATGAGCATTATACATGTTTGTATTGTAAATCTAGGATATCTATATAGGGCATGAGCATAGTAAAGCACTGTTGCAGATGTGTGTATTAAACTGCATGTAATATATTGAATTAATAACCTTCAACTGTACGGTGTTCTGCTGGACAATGTTCACAGTTGTGATAGATATCTATAATCACATACACATATACTTGTGCTATGTCAGCTATATTAATACTTTATCAAAATTGATTTCCCTGTTTTGTCACCCAGTGATGTGGACCAATGCCCAGAAGTCCTGGTATAACAGGTTGAGATGTATGATTGAGCTGCAAGACTGCAAATACAGTGTGCCATACTGACATAGAACACAAATGCATACTAGGTATCTCATGAGCAAGTGTATGTATGTGGCTTATGTTCAGCTGAAAGGCACAGAAATAGTAACATGGGTCACAAACACTCTGGAAAATAGGTTGTGCATGTTGCACATGTGTGTAATATCACTGTCACTGTATACAATAAAATAAAATGTGTACTGTTACTGATTGCTGCATTGCCATGACACTAATATGGGTACTACAGTAGGCATGCTTATTAGGTAGTAATCAGGGAAGTGTACAACTGTGTTATGAGCCCTGTCCATACCTACCACTAACAGCTATACCAACATATATATATATATATATATATATATATATATATATATATATATATATATATATATATATATATACACACTGGATATCAAAGTGTACACACCCCTGTTGGAATGCCAGGTCTGTGTGCTGTATGCCAATAAGACCACAGAAAGTCATGTCAAAACATTTCTCACCTCAAATGTGACCCATAACCTGTACAATTCATTGTAAAAGAAACAAAGCTGTTTCATGGAAGGTGAGCAACCATTGCCAAGTGAAGATGTGATATGACGTTAGAGTACAAACCAAGACAAATGGATGCTGTAATCATCTCAGCAGGTGTTTACACAACATATCAGTATAAGGGTGAGAACACACATTCAACTGGCTTACTTTACTGAGGATTAATTCCCACATGTTTTCACAGAACAGGTTGTTATATTCCCTACTGAACTAAACAGGCTATAGGTCACATCACAGGTGGGGATTGTGTTAGCATGTGCTTTTGTGGGGTCATGTTTCAATTGCACAACTACCATACATTGTAACAGGGGTGTGTACACTTTATATCCAGTGCAGCTATATGGAATCAGCATTACCTGACCTGTACAACCAGCCTCCACCAACAATAGAGTAATCCCCCTTGGTGGACAGCAGCAAGACACAAAACACATAATAGGTTTCTATAGTGGCTGTACAGGGACACATAGGTGCAGACCATAACTTGGAAGCAAGTGCACCTCTATCTGAGCAAGCATGTAGGTTCACAGGTGAATTCCTGTAAGGCTGACTATGACTACAAATCAGACATATCCAAACCACCAAGGCCAATTGCAACCATGTCTCCACATATGTACGCAGTCTCAGAGGCAGTAACACAAGTCAACCTGTACTGGGGTAAAGCACACCTCATATATACATGCCATGGCTGCAGGCAACCTGCATCAGACAGGATAGGTGGGAACAGTGGCACCCTGTCCATAACATTTGTACAGGGGGATATGCACTTCAACCACACTCCTACCCACATAAATGGTGAGCATGTACATAATGCCGACTGATGGCAGCAACAGAAAGTCTCCATGGTGCATGAGAACATCACAGTCTGCCTCCTACATGAACTCAGGCATGTGCTCACAGCTTCATCACAATCTACAGTCAAACACAGACTTGGCACCATCCACACACCATCCACATGGAAGATGGTCACTGTCATCCTTCTACACAAAAATGAATGGCAAATAGTGGATTATGCCATTAAGTGTCCAGCATTGGGGGAATTGAACAGGTCAGGGCCAGGAGCATAATGCAAGATGTCAAAGCCATGATACCTTACAGTGTTATGGTATAGTCTGGATTATTTGCAAGTAATATCCACTGTTGATGTGCACGTGGACAACTGTATGAGATCCTGTGATCTTTTTTCCTATTTATGTCTCCCAGGTACAATGCCCCAGAAACACCTGCCAGCATTCATGAACCTTGAGAATGACACAATTATCCAATTCATCATCCAGCATCATGGCATACTATTTGGCCGCAGGGCCCAGGATCTGCAGGAGAGGACCGCCCTGTGGAATGAGCTCATCCACAGGGTAAACAATGTCGGCCTGCACAGCCAAAATTATGACCAGATGGAGCATCGTTGCACTGACCTAATCCGCCAAACCCATCAGCATGCTACTGCTGTTAGGCGGGACCAGCTAGCCACAGGTGGGGGGTCATGATATCCAGCCCCCACTGACACATGAGGAGGTTTTCCTCCCCAGCTTTGGGGCACCTGAACACCAGACAAGCCAGCAGGCTGAAGACAGCCTTGTGGAGATCGGTGCCACCCACAGAATGGATGAGGAGCATGCAGGCAAGGCCCCAGGGCACATTACTAGACCACTGTTGCTTATCCATTTGTATCGGCAAAGTATCTACATGCATATGACAGATAAGATAGTCTGTTGCTGGAGTGTAGTAATGAACAGATGTGCATAATCCTTAGTATTGTGGGTTTGTACTGTTAATGTGCTGAAATGCTGCTTCCACCCTGTACCAATGCCACAGGTGTGGCTACTGACATTATTTGTCTCATACAACTATTTAGGTCCCTCTGGTATACAACTGGGGCAGCAGCCTGTAGCTGGTGAGTATGGAGTTGTTTTGCTCAGGTTTGCCAATACACCAGCCATGTTATGGCCATGCTATTTGCCATGCACACATTTAACATACCTACCCATAATGCATGCTGTATATGTTCATTTTTGTTGGTGTTAATTGCACTGCATCACAGTGGTCACCACGATGGCATATCTGAAGGGTATGTAAGATTCCTGCAGTATACCTAACAACCTGTCAGTGCAAGATGTGTTGACAGAGATGAATATAATGATGGGATAAATAGCCTACAGTAGGGACATGTCTGAAACATTGCCTTTATACAGTGGATACAACAGTATATATACCACTATTACAATGGCAACTGCTCCAGATATAAACAACAGCAGACCACAATAGCACATTCCACACCTTTTACAACCTATAATGTGATCCTAACATGAACAATGAATGTGTAATATGGAATCCTATGTTAGGACAACAAATATGGGGAACACAAACCTTACCAAACACTGGAAGCATATGTGTGCACACCCTCCAAATAACATATTGTGGAAGCACCATGTGATGTACTGACAGCATTCACTCTTCTTGAGTACACACCTGCCATCAAGTACCGGGCTTCAATGTCACACCAAGTAAGAGTCTGCTGGCCAAGAAGTATGTCCATGACATTTGCCCACTCACCTGTAACAGAGGCAGCTATGTCTTGCACACATCTTACAAAACATGAAATGGATCACATATCTGAAAGGTAGCACTCAGGAGTGGGAAAAGTAGCCTTACATCACCATTGCATATACCATGGCAAACAGTGCAGACAGTCGTCTATGTGTGTATGAACTATGGGACAACATTAATGTAGAAAATAAACAGATGCCCATCCAAAACAGATGACAAAACATGTTGCAAACTAGTCATGGAGGCTGCCAAGAAACATGCAACAACACTGAGGGACTTGCAGGAATGTATAGAAAGTACTGCGTGTGCAGTACCTGTGTTGGGAATCACCTGGATTCTGCATAAGTGTGGCCTGTGGGTTAGGATAATCAGACGGAAGAATTGCACTGCATGAAACATCATCCAGGGCTCTGTACAGGTAGCATAAGCATAACGTCAAGTCTCCCAAAGGCATGTGTTGCAATATGTAATGGTGTCATGAGACAAAGGTTCAAACCTACAGACAGTTTTCATAAAGATATGTGTGGTGCACAAGCAACACCTCACTCCACCTCAGGGCCACCATCCCCAATTTTTAGCTTGTTGGTGCCAGTGTACACCTTTAGGGTTGCTGTTCATTAGCTGGAACTAGGATGGCAGACATGGTGTTTGGAATTTGGAACACTGCAAAATAACACTCATGTGTGGCCCATAGTTGTCAGGCATCATGAGGATGGGGAGGGGTGTCAGCTTGAAACACAACAATGAACTGAAGCATACATCCAAAGCTCACTAAGAATGGCTGTATCTGAACACAGTCAAGGTTATGAATTGTGCCAGACATAACGCAGACTCTACAATAATAGTGAAGCCACTGTGTGACCTCCAAGGGCTGTGCACATGAGCTGATCTTGCAATCTGGCAGAGTTGGATGACCTTTGTAGGGCAGAGTGACCAAATAATGGCAAGTGAAGATGGGCCATGCTAGCGTACCCCTTACAGCAACAGTGACTGCTATAGTTCACTTAACAGATGCTTCAACAAACCATAGTGTTAAGGATGTGCACACTTATGCAACCCACATATTGTATGCATCTGATTCAGCATCTGCACGACTAACACATTTGTTTGATACTGCATTGGATTGCACATATCATATGTCACATATCAAGTGTGTGTAATGTTACCAAATGTAGTATTGTTGCCCCATTGCATATCATAGAAGAGGCTGGCATGTCAACAATGGTGTATACACTACTCATATCCATGTTAAGCTTTGAAGGTTGTCAGTGTAACCAGATTTTATTGCACATACATGCACTGCTGATGATGAGATCTGAAAATCAAAGGTCAGGCATTAATTATCGACATCAGTCCTCATATCATCCCAAGTATGTGTCAAACAAACACATAGGGGCTGTGAGCAACAGAGCAAACATAACTACCACACATATACACATTCAGCAATGGTGTGTGCACTTGTGAGGTATGGTGCACAGTACATTCCAGTGTGCTGTACAGGTGCACAGCAATATTGTGTACATTAATGCAGTGTTTCCAGGGGAAGGGGCATCACCTACTAACACAACTCATGCATCACAGAGATGTATAATGTTGGTAACAAGGATTGAGTATGGCTGCAGTGCATGCTGTTGAGTGCCATATATCATGCATGTTGACTGTTGGGTAATGAGTGGTCTGTGTAATATCTTTGTCCACCTCAACTATAAGTGTGTGTGTGTGTGTGTGTGTGTGTGTGTGTGTGTGTGTGTGTGTGTGTGTGTGTGTGTGTGTGTGTGTGTGTGTGTGTGTGTGTGTGTGTGTGTGTGTGTGTGTGTGTGTGTAGAAGTAAACCATAATGTAAAGGTCTTAATTTACATTTCTTGTCTGCCCCTCACAGGTGGCGAGGTGGGTCAGGATCCCTCCTGCAGGCAAGCTGATGTTAGCATCTATACAGACTCTGACAATGATGATAGGCATAGTGAAGCACAGGCAGGGTTGTCAGGGGCTCAATCGGTGCCACTGGTTGACATCCCACTTTTATCCACCCCATCCCTGCACACAGTCACAATGCCCATACATACCCCATCACCAGTGGCCGTAGATGAGGGACAGTTGGCGGGTGGCGGCATGGGAATAGGAAAGTGTGATGACTATGGCAAGTGTGTCTTTAAACAGCAGCCATAGCTGGATGACCGGAGAGGTCCCACACAGGCAGATATACAGGGGTGCTCATAGGAGTGCTGCTGGCCATCATGCCCCTGGCAGAAGTGCCACAGCGGGTGTCACCAGACACATGTTTTTGGCCATCATGGAGGCACAGGCACGTTACACCAGAGATAGTCTGAGGCTGCAGAGGGCAACTCTTCCTGCTGTATGTGACTACATCCGTGATCTTGCAGATGAGCACCGTTATTTTTCAGAGGTCATGGATAGATCATTGGGACTCCTTGATCATGTGGTGTCTGTGGTAAAGCATGTGGTGGGAGTAGAGTGTCGACCACATGCACATAGGTCAGCAACACCAACAGGTGGAGGTCTACATGGACGTGCAACATCTCACAGCCGCACTGTAGTGGCAATACCAGCACCAGCACTGCAGGGGGGTGCTGTCCACACCACAGTGCAGCAGGTCATGTGCACATAGTCCTGGCCAGTCCCAACAGGGATGCAAATCTAGCAGACAATTGTCATCGTCAGGGAGAGTACCATATCTGAGCTTCTGCTTGGTAGCACCTGTGCAACCCCTGGCAGGTGCAGTTCCCATGTCCATGGCTGGAAATGGTGAACTGTACACAATGCCATGTACGGTCTACAGCTGTCCAACATACACCTGTATAGGGCAGCCACATGGCAGAACTGTGTGCATACATACACACACACATCACCAACACAGCTAGGGCACCTCCATGCCTACACACACCATGTCTGCACAGGCCATTTAATAAAAAACACCTAACCCACACACATGATGTCTACCAAATGGCTCAGTCTGGGCCTCTGGAAAACCCACACTACACCCTGTACATATGATGATACCTGTGCCACATCCCTGTCATCCATACCATCAATGTAGGGACATGCTAATATGGTTCTGATGCACAGGGTGAGTGTACTAAAGTTTAGCGATGTAATGCTGTTCAACATGTTGTCAACTGGAATGTTTCATGCTTACATGTCAGGGTGTGTAGCTGTCCAGCCATGATGCATTATAGCTGTTATTAACACTAACTGATTGTGATCTCTATGATGTATTCTGTTTGTGTTCTAGGTGTCTTTGTGTCAGGAGGATGTTGGTCTGCTGTCCTTTCCTACAAGGAGTGTGGCACTGTGGTGACACATTGACTGAGTCATATCCTGGGTACAGATGAACACAAGTAACAGGTCTGTATAACAGTTACTGCATGTGCCACATGGCTAATAGGTCTGAGGGGTGTATACAGGTGAGTGCATTGTGGCTGATGTAAGCAGCTCTTCTATAATGGACAATGGTAAGTGTACTGGGTGGCACACACCAAATGTTTGTGAATAACACACACACACACACACACACACACACACACACACACACACACACACACACACACACACGCATGCACACACGCACACACGCACACACAGAGGCTTTTGTGATGATGCAATACACAGAGAATACTATTCACTTTGCAGAGAACTCATTTTGGCCTATGTAATTCCACCAAGACCAAATTGCCAAAACATCACATTAGTAAATAATCAGTCCACCAGTTTAACTCATTAACCCCGAGTACCTTGTCAGGGCACCTTTGTGCTTACACCCAAGTGCTCTCTGAGTTGGATGAAAAGGTATGCTATCCACCCGAGTGCCTTCCACAAGCACCATTAACTTTGTAGTAAATTTTTAGATGCACTGTTACAAATTAAGTTGAAAAAGTACCTGAACTTTGTCAGGTACCTTTTCAACTTAATTTTCAGTGTGGATTAACATTAAGTTTATATTTAAAATTTACGAGAAAATCGGCCTGCCATGCACTGTGTATCTGCTTGTGATCACAGCAAGCCGATTCTATACGTGTTGCAGGAAGTGAGTGGTGGAAGCCAATCAGATTCTTGCAATCCAAGCCACTACTTGCCTAACACCTCCACCCCCTGACCTAAGTTTTCTTTGTTCTGTTACAATAAATAGGGCATCCTCCAGTAGCAATTCCCTTTTTGTCATCTGCTTTATTGCTACTGGATTCTTCTGTCTGCTGTAACAGAACATTTCTGTGCACCATTTCGGGAGACCATCGGGAATTCACCCCCTAACTGAGATTACATCTGTGAGAAACCCTGAAAGGCAAGTGCTGTACAGCTGCAAGGGAGATCTTCTTTCCATCAAGGTAAGTGCTCATTGTACAGAATAGTAAAAAGCTTCAACAATAACAGTTTTTGGGTTGCGCTGTAAAGTAGTAAGTGTTAAACACTCATTTGGAAAGCTCTACATGCATAAGTAAACTGAAACATGTAGCAATGATTAGTTTGGATCGTGGGAACATAGTATTAGAAGTTGAAATGTGTAGTAGGGTCTGAATGAGAAAATGGAGGCTCTTTTTGCTTAAATCTTTTTACATTAAAATTTTAAAAGAGAGGAGAGACATTCGAGGAAGGCTTACAGCTGATCTTGTAGTTCATAGTTCATAAACTGAGCCAAAGTAGTAGCTGTGAACCACTTTTGATGAACATTGTCTATCAAAAGAGCACTGTTAAAGATCATGACAGAATGCGCATAAATGTCTGGGAACATAGGAGTAGGCAGCCACACACTATGTGAAAAATGATGTACAAATAATTTTCTAAAGGGTAAAGTTTTGTCTGGCCCAGCTAATGGGCACAATTATGTCCCAGAATTTATGTTATGATTGTTACACCCTGTAAAAGTACAGTTTAAAATGCATTTTGTTGAATATTGATATCTCTTGCATCTGTGCTTACAACACTACTGTAGTAATATATTTTAAAGCAGACAAATAATCACATAAAGGATACAACAAAATAAAAAGGAGCAAATGAATCAACAAAGCAATTGTCAATAGTGGCAAATGCTTTCGTTATTGACTAGTTTAAAAAAATAATATCTGCAATGAGTATTTGCTTTTCATATTTAGAATATATAGCATGAGTCAAATGACAGCAAGAAAGCAGTTTAAGATCTATGCAGATTATTGGTATGCAAATCTAAAATTTCTGGATATAGACTTGTACCTAAAATCTGTGTAGTGAGTGTACTTTTGTCACTTAGCTAATTCTATAAGCATCATTATTATATACAACACACACACGCCCACATTATATTCGAACTTCATGAAAAATGTAGATACAGCACAAACAGACATAGTGTAAACCACTGCTCATCTGTCTCTGCAGGATAAGAATTACATACTGAAGGAAAGATTAGAAATAGGCGACAGTCCCATATCAGAGAACACTGGCCTGTAACTGATATAGCTACACCTTTCAGAGGCTCCACTTTTAAGCCTTTGAAGGGGAGAAGTGTCCATTGCGAATAAACAGACTATACAACAGAAGAAAGAAACTGCAGCAAAAAATAGGAAAATCCCAGGATTCAAAAAACTCCCTTATCAGCCTCAGTAAGAAGCTGAGATTCCTCATAAAATCCTCCAAAGCTAGTTATGAAAATAAAATTGCCAAAGATTCCAAAGACATCCACAAGGCATTCTATAGAAATGTCAAGAATCTAAATGGCAATGCTCAGATCTGCTCTGAGCTACAACAGAATGGCATTAAACATACTAATCCCAAGGATATTTCCAATTTCCTGGCAGATCGATTTTGTGCCAACTTCACCTCCCTCTCACCCCCTAAAGGGCCCATCTCAATACCAAAAGATTGCCAAATTCCAGTAATATTGGCCACACGGGTAGAAACCGCACTCTCCAAAGCTAAGAATACAGCATCCATGGGAACAGATGACATCCTGGGCTGTGTACTGCATGAACTACAAAATGTACTGGCACCTCACCTAAGTGTCATGTTTAATCATAGCCTCACCTCAGGCTTTGTGCCCATTGAGTGGCACACAGCTACAGTTATCCCACTCCACAAGGGGGGAATCCACCTTGGATCCCGGGAACTACTGTTCCATCAGTCTGACGAGCCTGATCTGCAAGGGCATGGAATGCATTATCATGGAGCTTATAAACAAAGACATTGGCAACCTTCAAACACTGGTCCCAACCCAGTTTGGGTTTGTGAAGTGCCGAGCTTTTCTCCTGAACCTGATTGACTTCTTCGAATCAGTCCCCAGAGCTGTGGACGAGGGTGACGCGGTAAACACAGCCTATCTGGACCTCACCAAGGCCTTTAACACCATCCCCCACTTTGGAATCATAGATAAACTTACTAAGCTGAGCATAAATCCCTACATCACTTGATGGGTTGCCAACTGACTTACTGACAGAACCCAGAATGTAAAAGTAGCTGACTCCAAATCCAGCTCCAGACAAGTGACAAGTGGAGTACCTCAGGGTTCAGTCCTGGGACCGCTCTTGTTTGGCATCTACTTCTCTGAAATACAGGCCAACACTAAGGGACTCTGGCTAACAAAGTTCGCAATGACTGCAAACAGGGAGCCATTATAGAATCCCCAAATGATGTGGATATTCTACAAAAGGGCCTTACAGAAACAGATGCTTGGTGCCAGAGCCATGGGCTCAAGCTTAATGCCAAGAAATGTATAGCTATCCCCTTTGGGAAAAAAACATGTACCCATGAATTACCACATAGGTGGCAGTACACTTAACACCAAAAGTGTGATGAGAGACTTAGGGACACATGTGGATAGTGGTCTCACCTTTGATAACCACATCACAACAGTCAGGAAATCCTTCTATGTGGCACACCTCATCACTAAGGGCTTTTCATCCAGAAAAAAGGAGGTTATTGTCCCACTGTACTCATCCCTCATTAGACCCATTATAGAGTACAGCGTCCTGTTTGGTATGTACCTCACAAGACATCTGCAGCAGCTGGAAAGGCCACATAAATACCTCACTAAAAGAATCACAGGCCTAAAGCAGATGCCCTATGCTGACCATCTAAAAAAAACTCCAGCTATACTCTGTGGCATATCGTCTACTCAGAGGTGATCTCTGCTTAACATACAAGGCCATGTCAAACCCTGAGCTGTTGGACATCCTCCACTTAAAGAAATCCCAATCCCTCAGAGCCACATGCTCCAGTGATCTAGACTAAACCTTGTCATCACAATGAACAAAACCTGCTGGAGGGATAGGTTCCTGACCCAGAGACTCCCTATACTCTGGAATATACTTCCCATACATGTCAAGCAGAGCACCTCCTTGGCCCTCTTCAAAAGGAACCATGATGATTGGATGGGAGATAGGAAATTCACCCCAGGGATCACGTTAGTCACCCTGCTAGACAGGGGTCCAGGGAAGTAAATATTGTGGGAAGAAATATCCAGGGAATTGTTATGGCTAGGCTTGTATAGGCCCCAGGGCTGATGGTGTAGTACCAACCTATGAACCTATGAACCTAATACAGCTTTGTATTATTACACACAAAACAGGAAATTATACATATATTGAATGACAGTACTGTTGGATAACTTGTCTTTGTTTTAAATGTGTCACATCATTCAAATGCATTGTCTATATTGTAAGTAGAGAGTATATATTTAATAGTGCTAAAGCAGTAGCTAATGTCCTAAGCATCTTCTGAAGTTGAAGTTCCAGAGGCTTCCCATGCTTTGGAACAAGATCCCAGTTCGTATTAGGCAGAGCCCCTCACTGACTCTCTTCAAGAGAAATCTTGATGAGTGGATGGGAGATCGTAAGTTTACCCCAGGGGTCACATCTGTGTCACTACTAGACAGGGGCACAGTAAACTAATTCTATTATATAAGGGGACCTTCATTGTGTCACTACTAGACAGAGGCACAGTATTCTAAATTTATTCTGTACATTTTTTGTACCATTTCATGGGGTGGCAAAAGCCACATCACTAATGGCTAGGCTTACAAATGCCCCAGTGCAGATAGCCTAGTACTATACTATGAAACTATGAAACTATAAGTTAAGCAGCTGATTTGTTTCAGCATGGGAGCCAATGCCCTAATTAGTTAGCCCACCCCAATTATCTTGATTTTAGCTCAGAGAGAAGGGCTGATGCCAGCTGGCATAAAACTGATGTCAATTTTGTTTACCCTGTCAACTCCCTTACTTCAACCTTTCAAACTAGCCACCCAGCTTCCCACTTGTGATGTAGTGCTTCTTAGTAGTAGCGTCGTTTACAATAAGCTCCCTGCAGTCCTTCTCAGCATCACTTTACAAGTTGGGCTGATGCTGCTTGGCAGCGGAACCACTCATCCACGTATTAATTCATATCTCTCTCAGTCCCATGGGAAATGTAGCTGTGGAAATAGATACTGGGACAAGAAAGCTTAAAAACACTCTCTTATTTATATTTTTTGTAAAAAAATAAATGTTTGTTTGTCTTTTCGGCTTTTCCCGGTTAGGGGTTGCCACAGCATAACTCCGGTCTGCTAATGATTGGCAGTAGATTTTTTATGGTGTTGAGTTGCCAGCCCGATGCCCAACCTTCAGCAAAGGCACACCCATTCACGCATGTCTTTCGGAGGCCACTCGACCACGGGGAGGACATGCAGACTCCACAAAGAAGGCACTCCAGCTGTGAATTGAACAGGAGAACCTCTTGCTGTGAGGCAACAATGCTACCACTGTACCACCACGCTAAAAAACAAATAAATGAATAAAAGTAATAACAAAACATCGAAGACGGCAGTCCATAATCTCCTGTATTTGATATTTACTCCTACAGAATTAAATAAGTTTATGAAATCATTTGTTTAAATAAATCCCATGCACTTTAAATATCAGTGAAATACTTAATTAAAGAGCAAACTCGTGTATTTGGATTGTATTGATTAGTTTATTGCTTTACTGGTCGCATCTTGATGAAAGTGCACTTTTCTTCTGTACAAAATGGAACATTTTAGCACGTACAAATTACAATCAAATTACAGTCAATTCAAATATTATGCAACAATCAAATGTAACATTAATGTAGTGTACCTACGAAAGAAAGGCGCTAAGCTCGATCAAACAATGCATGCATGCAACACCAGTCACTTGTTGTGGAGCTTAGCATTAACACGAAGCTTCTTAGCACAACAATGAAGAACAAAGCCAAAAGTAATTGGGGGTGAGTCAAAGGCCTAAAATCAGGGGAAAGATTTTCAATATAACTCTTAACCAGTGTAGAAATGAATGATTGAAGTTTAAGTATCAATCTGATTTATTTCTGGGAATCTTATAACCTAAAGGCCTTAAACTTTGACCCCACTGTGGTATGATGGATACCTATCAGCCTCAAGGACAGAATGTACATTTTCCATGTAGGTGATGCATATTCAAACAGACAATGTAATCAGGGGTGTCTTCAGGGATCTCTGCTTGGTCTTCTCCTGTTCAGCATTTATTTCTCTAACTTCTAAACTTAATCAGCTTTCAGAAGGGAATATTATTTATGGTTAGTGACTGGAACTTGGTTTGCAATAGGGAGGATGATTTAGGGGCCCTATAAGGGCAAATATAGAGTAGATATTTGAAGTAATATAGAAGAATATTTGGTATGGAAGATGTGCATCTAATAGTAGGAAGTCGGACAGGATTCACATATTATTTCCAAGGCAGAATAACTGGGCTAGGCTGGATAGAAATTATATTTCAAGGGAGCATGTGTATTTAATTGAAAGCTTTGACATACATGTGATAACTATTTCAACTCACACTACAATAAAAACTAAGGTAAAGATGCAAGGTAATGAAGTATAAATAAGATACTGGTGCTTTGATATTTACCTGTAGGAGAAGAATTTAAGGAAATAGTAGAGAAAATTATTCAAGAGTTATATTATGGAAGATAGCAATTTCTTTAGAAGGGATAGCTAGTGAGCAGGATAAAATGAAAAGTGATTTTAAAAATTGGAATGCAGAAATCAAGAAAATGGGTTTTGCCCAGTCAGACTTTTCCTGGTCATCAAAGACAAATAAATAAATAAATATTAAATAAACTAGATGCTCTTGATTACAAATATTGATAGTAAGATACAAGCAGTGAAAATGTTTTAGTTCCCATACAGGTCAGGCATACTTTTATCAACCAGAGAAGAAGTTGTGGATGATAATTAAGAGTAGAACTATTGAAATGGGAGGGCAAGAGTTAAGTGGAATAAGCTGATTCTCCTAATGGAACAAGGTGGTTTACGATTACCTGATTTAAATGGATGTTTTAGAGCTATACAGTTATGAATTGTATACATAAAATGGGTTATAAATCAGAGTGGAAATGGATGATAAAGAAATGGGGAAAGTTTGAGAAATAAGGAGAGAGTAGAATTTGTGATGCATCTTCTTAAGGAGATTAAGGAGATTAACAACAACCACACAGAATATTATATTCTTAAAGAAGCAGAAAGTATTATTGGAACCAAGCCATCACAGGAATGGAGAAGGGAGAGCTTGCCAACAGGGATGACTGCAGGTAGGGACATAGAAAATAAGAAAGAGGGGGCTAGAATTTACTGGAGAATATTGGCAAAGGAACCAAGGTATTAGAAGAAATTAACTGGATAGGGAAAGGAAACACAGTGGGATGAGGAGAGGCAGAAGTTTGGACTGCAAGTCAGAGACTGCCTTCCCTATTAGGGATTGACTTCAGAGTACATAGAAAGGGACTGTGCAGTGCTAAGTGAAGGATCAGCTATGGTAGAGTTTTTTTTGTCAAGTCTAGAACATAAGCTATTGTTAAAAAAGGGCTGATTTGTGGAGATTTTCTCCCCGTGCCTCTACTGAAATGGGGTTCTTCTGCTTAGTCAGCCTAGCCTGGTCAACAGAAGCAAAATAGCATAACATAAGTAAAACAAATAAATAACTATAGTAATGAATTAGAGATTAGAAAGATTGGAAAGGCAGAGAGAGAGACAGAGAGAGAGAGAGTGGAAAGATAATATACAAAGGAGTAATGAGAGGACAGATGTATGGCTCACAAGTATGCAACAAAGTCCAGAGGGTTTAGGAATTTTTTGGAAGTGTTTACGTAAATAGATCACCCCTCAGCAATCCATAGACTGAATAGAGGGAAAGGACTTTATGGCACTCTGCATAAGTCAGGTTTGTTACGCCTTGTATTACTTTTGTAAGGGACAGTTGAGGTCACTCTAGTTGCTGCATATGCCCTTCCAAAGTGTCCACTGACCAAGTGAATCTAACCAAGTGCTTTGGAAGCGAAATGCACATGATAATGTTGTAATTTACTTGACCACAGCATTTTGTGATATAGGCAAAGAATTGTAATATGAGTCATTCCTCATTGCTTGGTACCTTGCTAACAAATAGGTGGGAGGAAGGGCTCAGTAATAAGTGTTATACTATTTTTACTGAGTAAGTGTTGTGCTATGTTTACTGAAGCTGCAGAAGGTAATATAATGAATGCCTACTCAACAGGCAACATGCAATTATCACCTGTGTCTGAGCATGCATAACTTTGCACGTCATTAGCATAGTGCAGTTACAATATAGCACTGAGTCATTATCACTTTTTGGGCAAAACTGTCAGCACCTGTCACTGTTATTCACATAAGTAGAAGTCATTATCACACTGACGAATGCACAAGTCAGATTTGCCTTTTTCTCCACTTGGAGTCATTGCAGTCCACCCCACCCCATTTGCTAGAATAAGAGGATTTCTGGTAGGCTGTATGAAGGATATGAATATATATGTTATTATTTAGTGACTTGCATCCTGTGATTTTCCATAAAAATCACAAATTGTTGTGATAAACCAACCAAAACTATGAAGCTTCATCTGGATAGTTGAGATTTCTGACCTTCTCACACACAGCAACACACTCACCCTCTACTTCAGACATCAACAAGCAGCTAGTTTACATTCCATGCACACACCTACTCTCTCACATGTGTATTTCTTTATGTACCTTCTCTGATGTCTGTATTATACTTTGTCTGATGTCTGCATTGTGTTGAGAGTATAAAATCAGTAATGCTTTTCTTATAAATTACTAAGTCATATGACATACTACATAATGACTCTCTTAGGAGTAGACATTTATACTTTGTTTATGTTTTTGTGTGCATGTGGAAGAATATATTTTATATTGTTTACTTTTTTACTTGCAAGGGCTGCCACTGTGATGCAATGTTTCCCTCCGGGAAAGGACACATGCAAAAAGACAAAGCCTGGGTCAGTCTTGGTCTTTTCACATTTTGTCTTGCTGTAGCTCTCCACTCAGTCTCCCTCCCTTCAGGTGTAGTAAATGTATGTAGGTCAGGGCAAGAGGGTTTACATTAGCTCCCCCCTTTCACTTCTTATGGGCATTGCTGAAACGACACATGTAAATGGAAAAGGCAGAGGTAAGGCAGAGTGCTGGCATTGCATACAACCAGGAGTCATTGCTGCTACCAGTAGTCTAAGTGGGTAGTCAGTACCCGTATGGGACACTTTAGATGCCCACAAGCTGAAGACCCATGCCTGTCCTCTGAATATTAGTGGAGAGGCAGTCCTTGCCCTGCTTTTTCCATTTACATGTGTCATTTCTGTGCCCCCTCATCAGTCATTGTGTGTAATTTGGTGTTTTCATGGGTGGTAGGTATGTACCTCTGCAGCGTCATCACCACTTATGTACCTTATAAAAAGAATAATGCCCCTGTGGAAAGGAGTGAAGATTTGGATGGTCTAACCAGGTAATAGGTTCATAGGTTTATACTAGGCTATCTGCCCTAAGGCATTTATAAGCCTAGCCCAAAGTTTTGTGGCTTACGCCACCCCTTATGTTAAAAAATACTGTGCCCATTAGTTTGTTGTGCCTCTGTCCAGCAGTGACACAGAGATGATTCCCGGGGTAAACCTACGATCTCCCATCCACCGGTCAAGATTTCTCTTGAACAGAGCCATCGAGGTGCTCTGCCTCACATGGACTGGGATTTTATTCCACAGCATAGGGAGTCTCTGGGTGACAAATCTATCCCTCCAGCATGTCCTATTTATAGCCGTGCTAAGGTTTAAGTCACTTGCTCTAGTGGATCTGGTAGATTTGGATTTTTTGAGGTGGAGCATGTCCATTAATTCTTGGTTGGACATGGCCTTGTATGTCAGGCACAGGTCACCTCTGAGCAGGCGGTATCAGACAGTTTCTTCAGTCTGGCAGCATATGACAGATTTTGGAGTCCCTTTATCCTTTTGATGAGGAACTTTTGGGGTCTCCCCAATTGCTGCAGGTGTCGGGTGAGATACATCCAGAATGGGGCATTGTACTCGATCATTGGTCTGATAAGTGAAGAGTACAGGGGAACAATGACCTCACTTGATCTGGATGTGAATCCCTTCATGATCAGGTGGGCAATGTAGAAGGTCTTTCTAACCACTTTAGCAATGTGAGTGTCAAAAGAAAGGCCACTGTCAACCTGGGTCCCCAGGTCACTGATAACCTCTTCTGTGCTTAATGGATTGCCACCTATATGGTAGCTTGGGGTTACCTTGTTTTTCTCGAAGGGTATGACTATACATTTTTTGGCATTTAACTTCAGGCCATGGCTCTGGCACCAGTTATCAGTTTCGGTGAGAACCCTCTGAAGGATATCTGTGTCCGATGTACTTTCCACTATGGCGCCCAGTTTGCAGTCATCTGCAGACTTTGTCAGCCATAGTCCTCCTATGTTTGCCTGTACTTCTGAGAAGTAGATGCCGAACAACAGGGGGCCAAGGACTGAGCCCTGTGGGACCCCACTTGTGACCGGCTTGGAGTCTGACATGGCGCCAGCAACTCTAACCCTGTGGGTTCTGTCCTTTAGCCAGTTTGCAACCCATCTTGTGACATATGGGTTTACATTTAAGCTGATAAGTTTCTCTATAATACCCGAATGGGGTATTGTGTCGAAAGCTTTTGCAAGGTCAAGGTAGGCTGTATGGACTGCCTTTCCCTCATCAATGGCCTTGGTGACTGTTTCGAAGAAGTCGACCAAGTTCAAAAGGCATGATCTGCCCTTGACAAAGCCAAACTGGGTCAGGTCCAATGTCTGCAAGTCCCCTATGTCTTTGTTTATGAGTTCCATTGATCCTCTCCATAGCTTTGCAGACCAGGCTTGTTAAGCTTATGGGGCGGTAATTTCCAGGGTCCGTAGAGGTACCACCTTTGTGGAGTGGGACCACAGTTGCCGTACGCCACTCCTTGGGCACGTATCCTGTGGTAAGGCTAAGATTAAACAGCTGCCTTATATGCGGGTTTAGTTCCTCATTGAGTTCGTGTAGCACATTCCTAAACTTGAGCACTTTACGCGTGTAGTGTTCTGTCCTAGTGTGGAGCATCAAGGATTCATGGTTTTTTTGGTGATTTGGTTCAACCGTGCAACCTGTTCAGAAATTATGGCATTCACCAAACTGAGGAGGGCATTGCATTCTTCTTGATAATGCATTATGATATTTATATATATATATATATATATATATATATATATATATATATATATATGTAGTCTTCCAATACATCTGTCAAACATCAATAGTAATCTGTTTGCATTTTCCTTCCTGTGCAGGTTCGCCCACCTTCTGACACTGTAATGGCTTCACAAGCAAGAGAACAACAAGTGAGAGTGTGAATATGTGGCCATTCCTACATTCACTGGTCTGCCAGCCATACCTTCGTAACTGAAAACCACTATAACTTGAGCTTCCCCACATCCAGTGTGAAGGTATACTGGATTGCAAGAAGAGGTATGCATTGGAGCAGAGTGTTCTGCAGTTGCTGGAAGAGAAGTGTTCCATCTACCCTGAGCTTGACATCCTTGTGCTGCACATTGGAGGGAATGATGTTATCAGTCAACCACTCGGAAGGCTAAGGTTTCAAATCAGAGCAATTTTTGAACACCTGTAGTCATGGTGGAAATATTGTCATTTTGTGTGGTCAGATATAATTCCTCCCCAGATATGGAAAACAGCAAACAATCAACGGGCAGCACACAAGGCCATAGGTTTACAGAATGGGTTCATGCATGGCCTGATGCACAGGGTCGTTGGAGCTACAATCTGCCAGGATAGCATCACCACAGAAGATGTTCACCTGTTCAGAAATGATGGCGTTCACCAAACTGAGGAGGGCATTGCATTCTTCTTGACTGACCTCCACAATGGCGTGAGGAGAGCTATGCAGCACTAGTAACATGCAGCTTGTCAAAGGAATGGAAAATAAATACAAACTGGAAAAGCACGGTTGAACCAAAACACCAAAAAAACATGAATCCTTGATGCTCCACACTAGGACAGAACACTACACGCGTAAAGTGCTCAAGTTTAGGAATACTTTAATCAGCTTAAGTGTACAAAGATATAATCCACTTTTCGTCAAGACAGATGGCTTAACTTCTTCAGAGACCATTCAATAGACTGTTAAAACAAATAACTGATATATATACCATTATACCTATCACATGGTCATACAATTAAGGTTTAAAGAGAGACACTGATTTTCCGACACTTTAAACTAGGCTCAATGTGAGTAGTTTACTTCAAAACGCTAATACATAAAGAAGCTATACATAAAAAGGCTAATACATAAAAAAGCTATACATAAAAGGTATTTACAGAAGATCGATAAACATACCTAAAGGGTGTTTCCAAAAAGTGAATATATGTATTCATTTTCAAACATAGAAAATGTATTTATGAAAATGAAAAAAATAAATGAATCAATAAATAAATATATGAGTGAATAAACTGTGGAACAATTATTTCAAACACAGTTATACACTAATAAAATTATACACTAATAAAATATAATGGTGAATATTAACCAATCAGGAATACATTAAAAATGTTGTGAATATTGAAAATGTGTATATTAAGGTAGTAGTTAGTGGTCAGTGTTTTTAATGACCACCCCACTATCAACCTTAAATTATGTAGAAATAAAAAAATATATAAAAATGAAAGTGAAAGTCAAGATAAATATAAAAATACAAAAAGCTTACTTTCACCATATAACTACATAATATTGTATAATAAGATTTAAAAGTTATAATAATGTAACCATGTGTATAACATGGTTAGAGTTAATATTCATATACAACTACAATATGAGATATATATACAATGTATTAAAACTAACGTAAGTATATATAGGTAAGAATATAAAAAAGTGTATAAAAATATGTGTAAAAATATATGTTATAAGTGTAAATACAAGTGTAAATATGAGTGTGAATAAATAAATAAATAAATAAATAAATAAGGCAACTATTGAAATCAATAAGCCTTTAACGTATTAAAACATTAATTATTCTACTGATAAAGTAATATATAATATAATGTAATGATTATAGCTTATCTAACTAGGTTTTTTAATCTTAAAATACACATTATAGAACTCATTTCATTAATCCCTGGGTATTGGCATGCATTAACTCTTAGTTGACAGAGAAGTTCATTTCTTTCCAACTTCAGTGACTCAGGTCCACCTCTTCCATCACACCTTAACTGATCTATAACCCTAAATTTGAATTGGTGACCCACGTTTTCACTAATGTGTTTGGCCAATGAATTGTCTAATTTATTCTTCCTAATACTGTGCAAATGTTCATAAATCCGTTTGCTCACCTTCCTATCAGTCTTACCTACGTAGAAGGCTGGGCATAGTGTACATTTGGCCAGGTAGACTACTTGCCTACTACCACAGTTATATCTCCCGTTAGTGGTAAATTTGGTATCACCTATTGTGAATTTACTACCTGTGTCAATGTATTTGCAGTACTGGCACATGGAGCACTTATACATGCCTTCTCTACTAGTTTGCACTTTCCTATTAGATTCTAAGATGGATTTCAAGTTATTCCCTCGCCTAAACACTACTTTAGGGATTGGAGGAAGAATGCTCCTGTATTAGCCTTTTTATGTAGTTTCTTTATGTATTAGCTTTTTGAAGTAAACTACTCACATTGAGCCTAGTTTAAAGTGTTGGAAAATCAGTGTCTCTCTTTAAACCTTAATTGTATGACCATGTGATAGGTATAATGGTATATATATCAGTTATTTGTTTTAACAATCTATTGAATGGTTTCTGAAGAAGTTAAGCCATCTGTCTTGACAAAAAGTGGATTATATCTTTGTACACTTAAGCTGATTAAAGTATTCCTAAACTTGAGCACTTTACGCGTGTAGTGTTCTGTCCTAGTGTGGAGCATCAAAAAAAGAATGGAAAATGCCCATGACCAAGTAGGACCAGTATGGTAAGTAAAACTCTATTATGAATTGCGTTGAGGAAAATATGATATTTTTCTGAGTTTGGCAAATAACTGTGGGAAGGAGCTGGTGAAGATGCTGAGAAAGAACAACTGTTTCAGGAGAGTTCTACCATGTACAGTTAAATATGTCAGTAACCATCCTGCAATACTTCTTTTTTTATTCTTCTTTTATCAGGCATGTATAGAGTTTAGATGACAGGAAGGGCTTAGTAATACAGAACTTGGTCCCTTAGGTCCATTTCTGAATGGACACAAGTAAAGAGAAAAGGCATAGGTAAGGAAGACTGCTGACACTGAAGGAGGTTGTGAGACTGTAGTGGTATCAGCTGTCTGAGAGGGTAGCCAGCACAGGTATCAGACAGATTAGATAGCCTTGCATGCCACTGAAGTCCCATGCCTGTCCTGGATTCATTAGTGGAGTGGCGGTCCTTACCTTGCCTTTTCTATTTCGATGTACGCATTCAGCAGTATGTTGGCTACACCAAGAATGTGTATATTTACAATGTTATCTGTCTACATGGTAAAACAACTGGGTCTCAATACTGTACACGTGCAGATATCCATTTGTTTAGAACTTAGGTTATGGAAATTATGAAGTTTTTCATATTTTGGTAAATAACTTTACAAGGGAGCATCTGAATATGGTAAGTAATACCTCATTTTGAAGACAGTATTCATAGTTCCAACATGGTAAAAAACCTGTGTCTGTATGTTGTAGACATGTACAGATATCAAAGTTTGTTTCAGACTTAGGTTATGGAAATTATGATTTTTTTCATATTTTGGTAAATAAATTTGCAAAGGAGCATCTGAATGTGCTAAGTAAGACCTCATTTTGAAGACAGCATTCATAGTTCCAACATGGTAAAATAACTGTGCCTGTATGTTGTACACATGTACAGATATCAATGTTTGTTCAGACTTAGGTTATGGAAATTATGATTTTTTCATATTTTGGCAAATAATATTACAAAGCAGCATCTGAATGTGCTAAGTAATACCTTATTTTGAAGAAAGTATTCATAGTGTCAACATGGTAAAAGAACTGTGCCTATATGTTGTACACATGTACAGATACCAATGCTTGTTTTGGACTTAGGTTATGTAAATTATGATTTTATTTTCATATTTTGGTAAATAAATTTACAAAGGAGCATCTGAATGTCCTGTGTAATACCTCATTTTGAAGACAGTATTCATAGTTCCAACATGGTAAAAGAACTGTGCCTGAATATTGTACACATTTACAGATATCAAAGATTGTTTCCGACTTAGGTTATGGAAATTACGATTTTGTTTCATATTTTAGTAAATAACTTTGTAAGGGAACATCTGAATGTGCTAAGTAAGACCTCATTTTGAAGACAGCATCCATAGTTCCAACACAGTAAAAGAACTGTGCCTGTATGTTGTACACATTTACAGATATCAAGTTTGTTTCAGACTTAGGTTATGGAAATTATGATTTTTTTCATATTTTGGCAAATAATATTACAAAGCAGCATCTGAATATGCTAAGTAATACCTTATTTTGAAGACAGTATTCATAGTTTCAACATGGTAAAAGAACTGTGCCTATATGTTGTACACATGTACAGATACCAACTCTTGTTTCAGACTTAGGTTATGGAAATTATGATTTTATTTTCATATTTTGGTAAATAAATTTACAAAGGAGCATCTGAATGTGCTACATAATACATCATTTTGAAGACAGTATTCATAGTTCCAACATGGTAAAAGAACTATGCCTGTGTGTTGTACACATGTACAGATATCAAAGTTTGTTTCAGACAGGTAATGGAAATTATGATTTTTGTTTCATATTCTGGTAAATAACTTTGCAAGGGAGCATCTGAATGTGCTAAGTAATACCTCATTTTGAAGACAGCATTCATAGTTCCAACATGGTAAAAATCTGTGCCTATATGTTGTACACATGTACAGATATCAAAGTCTATTTCGGAGGTTATGGAAATTATGATTTGTTTCATATTTTGGTAAATAAATTTGCAAAGGAGCATCAAAATGTGCTACATAATACCTCATTTTGAAGACAGTATTCATAGTTCTAACATCATAAAACACTGTGTCTGTATGTTGTACACATGTACATATATCAAAGTTTGTTTCAGACAGGTTATGGAAATTATGATTTTTTCATATTTTGGTAAATAGTTTTGCAAGGGAGCATCTGAATCTGCTAAGTAATACCTCATTTTGAAGACAGTATTCATAGTTTCAACATGGTAAAACAACTGTGCCTTTATTTTGTACCTATGTACAGATATTAAAGTTAGTTTTGGACTTAGGTTATGGAAATTATGATTTTGTTTTCATAATTTGGTAAATAACTTTGCAAGGGATCAGGTCTGTGTGCCAAGCAATATCTCATTTTGAAGACAGTGTTACTACTTACAACATGGTAAAAGAACTGTGTCTGTGCACTTTACACATGTACAGATATCACAGTTTGTTTAGTCTTGTAGGATTATGAAAAGTATACATTTCCAATACTTCTCATTATAATGCCCATATCTTTGCAAGGGAGCATAGTGATGACACAAATTATGCATTATTTTGAAGCTGACATTGACACACACAACTTCTACACTGATATGTAGCCTCTGTTTGTTACAGGTGATGAGATATTATGCTTTATTTATCAATTATGAGAAATATTATATGAATCATATTTCTGTGAATATGTCTGTAAAGGGGCATCACACAGTAATGGTTAAGGTATGATTTTAAAGCTGACATTCATACAAACAAATTAAATACAAATTGTATGGGTCTACATGGTACATTGACTAATATATTGTGCTTTGCGTTTCCAAAAAGGTAAAAAAATATGCACATCAACATTTCTTGCCAAATATTTAAAAATGATGTTGATACACACTATCAACATTTACACTGTTGGAAAGGTCAGTGTCTGCTGAACAACTTTCACATTAACATTTTTAGTCTAGCTCTTATAGCTAAAGAGTTATGAACATTTGTTTTCTGTATGGTATTACAAATGGATTTTCTGAAAATGAGCTCAGGCTGCCCTGTTGTTCCTATGGTGGAATTAAGCAGTCAGCTTTTACTGAGCTGCTCCAGAGTGAATGAGTTAATGTCATTGAAAATGGTACTGGCAAGGTATATGTCCTCTTCCCCAATGTAGTGCAATCCTGGAGTTGGTAAACATAGGTGTGATGGTGTGGGGGCACAGTCCCCCACTTTGGAGGGTGTGGGGTGGCATAGAACCACACATACTGTGATTAACAACTATTTAACCTCTTAACATAAACTGTACAGTATAACAGCACACTAAGCGGGGGGATACACACAACAATAACCCCAATGTGGGTGGCTGTGCCCACGACAACCACACCTAACTATATATACCAACTCCAGTATCGCTGGAATAGTACAGTACAGTGGGAAAGAGGGCATTTACACATCCACTACTAGTTTTGATGGAATGAATTTCATCAAAATGATTGTTTTGAAATGTTACCTTTTGCCAGTTAGTTCTCAGACAAATGATCTACTGGGAAATATATTTTCTGCAAACTGAAGTAGATCCCTTCACATACACACACACTTACTTGGCAACACTGACAGTAGAATCCCTACCTAGGTAATTATTGCTACTAATGTGTTTGGCCTGAATTGTGCACACCACAGAGCTTGTACAGTAAGGTGTGTCCCAAGATTCCTGTAAAGTGAACAACATCACCAGGCCTTGTAAAGTATGGTAATGGGCGATGCATTGGGTGTTAATGGACAATACATAGTATAACATACTGTCATATACACATTGAAAAACGCATACAGTCATAAACACATTTGACAGACCTGGGTTTAGCAGTGCTGACTATCTTGTCAGTGAGTCAATACTGTTACAGAGTTTTTGCACACAGCACAGGCATAATTGGGCTGGATAGTGTCATCAGTTACCTGTATGGTTGATGGTAATAGCAGTCCTCATACAGTAGACTTTGGGACATGTACTGGGGGTACCATGGTGTAAAGATAGTATACCCAGCACCCCCACCCCACATTGGATATTGTACTCACTGAAACCCATGATAATGCTCTGACATATCCACAATCACACATTGACCAGGACTGCAATACAAACCCTTGTTTATCTCATTATTGCTATTACAGGGATATGCATTTATTGCACATGCCACAGGGATAGGAGGGTGAGGGTTTTGTCATGGCTCTCCTAATGTCAGCAACATCACCATCCCTTATAATGTATGGCAAGGCTTAGTGTATTTGGAGAATGTGGCCTCAGAATGCTGTCTCCTACAAATTTGCACACGCACACAGAAATTGCACATACATACACACACACACACACACACACACACACACACACACACACACACACACACACACACACACACACACACACACACACACACACACACACACACACACACACACACACACACACACACACACACACCTCCAGGATAGTTGCCCAACACAATGCATCTGAAATTCTCTAGGTGCAACTAACACTAGCCAAGACTGGAATCCAAATTGTAGCTTGCTACAGATCCCCCACCATGCCCCAAGTATCTCACTATACCTTTGTACACATACTGGAAAATATTAAGATACAGCCAAACACTCTAATACTGGGTGATTTCAACTACCCTGCCATTAACTGGGAAAACTACTTGAGTACCAGCACCTTTTCCAATGGTTTTTGGAATTCATAAATTCCAATGCCCTGGATCAACTAATTCATTGTCCCACCAGGGGCTCCAATATTCTAGACCTGGTCATTACCAACATGGGAGACAGACACCAGTGGTCACCCCCTCATTGGTCACATCTGACAATAAGCTAATCACCTTTGATATCCACATCCCAATCCCACCCCCAGTAAGGAAACCTCCGTAAAAAACTTCTCCAAAGCCGACTTCATGCTACTCAAGTCAGAAGTGACAAATTTCATGACACCCATGCAGACGGGAGCTGAAAGTTCGACTACTGAATCCTACACTAAGGCACTGTACAAGCACATTGACTCATGCATGAATCGTGCCATCCCAAATAGAACCAAGACACTCCCCTCCAAAAAAAAGGAAGCCAATCTGGTGGTCCCCTGCCATAAACAAACTATACAACAGAAGGAAGAAACTGTTGCAGTAAAGAGGAATATCCCAGGATGCAAAAAACTCCCTTACCAGCCCCAGTAAGAAGCTGAGATCCCTCATAAAATCATCCAAAGCTAGTTATGCAAATAAAATTGCCAAAGATTCCAACGACAACCACAGGACATTCTATAGTTATGTCAAGAATCTAAATGGCAATGCTCAGACCTGCTCTAAGTTACAACAGAATCGCATTTAATATACTGACCCCAAGGATATTGCCAATGTCCTGGCAGATCAATTTAGTGCCAACTTCACCCCACTCTCACCCCCTAAAGGGCCCATCTCAATACCAAAAGATTGCCAAATTCTGGTAATCACGGCCACACAGGTAGAAACCGCACTCTCCAAACTAAGAATACAGCATCCATGGGACCAGATGACATCCTGGGCTGTGTACTACATGAACTACAAAATGTACTGGCACCTCACCTAAGTGTCATGTTTAATCATAGCCTCACCTCAGACTTTGTGCCCACTGAGTGGCAAACAGCTACAGTTATCCCACTCCACAAGGGGGGACCCACCTTGGATCTCAGGCTCTATCGTCCCATCAGTCTGACGAGCCTAATCTGCAAGGGCATGGAACGCATTATCATGGAACTTATAAACAAAGACATTGGCAACCTTCCAACACTGGACCCCACCCAGTTTGGGTTCGTGAAGGGACGATCTTGTCTCCTAAACCTGAATGACTTCTTCAAATCAGTCTCCAGAGCTGTGGACAAGGGTAAGGCAGTCCACATGCCCTATATGTACCTCACCAAGGCCTTCAACACCATCCTCCATTCTGGAATCATAGATAAACTTACTAAGCTGGGCATAAATCCATATGTCACTCGATGGGTTGCCAACTGGCTTACTGACAGAACCCAGACTGTAAAAGTAGCCGACTCCAAATCCAGCTCCAGACAAGTAACAAGTGGAGTAC
>NC_056726.1:1860452053-1860557053 GCF_019279795.1 Protopterus annectens | reverse complement strand
CAAGCATGTTTATGTATGATCCGTGGGTGGAGAGTGGCCTCTGGGTATTATAATGGTTGGCTATATTGTTCACTAATCCATACTGTCACATAGTCATTGCACATGGCAGTAGACATTTATATCTGTGGATTGTCTACAATAACCTCTCCAGTGTTTGACAATTGTTGGCCTTGTAATGTGACCATTGGGACATATAGGTCCTCAATATATTAATGTAGCAAAACCCACACTGCAATGGATCCTGTTATTACACAATCACCCCAACACCCACACAGGATACTCATGACACACACACAAACACACTTGCCAGTACTGAGTTTCAAACCCCTACTTAGCTATGCATTGCTATTATAGTGTTACACATTTATCGCACACACCATGGACCTTATATGTTAGAGAGTTGTCTAAAGGTATCTTTGAAGGTGAGCGACATCAGCAGCAGTGCTAAAGGAGGAGTAAGGGAAGTGAATGTCCACAAAATCAGGTGTCAACAAAGACACACACTCCCTCACACAAACACATAGATTATCACAGTTACCAGGACCAGGATGAGAACTCCTACTGAACTAGTTTGCTATACTATGGTATTACACATTTATCGCAAGCGCTACAGATCTTAGAGGCTGGAGAGCTGTCCAACGGTATCTTTGAAGGCAAGTGACATCAGCAGCATTGCTAAAGAAGGGTTAAGGGAAGTGTAGTAAGTGTGAATGTCCACAAAATCAGGTGACAACAAAGACATACATACTCCCTCACACAAACACACACATTATCACAGTTGCCAGGACCAGGATTAGAATTCCTACCTAACTAGTTTGATATATTATGGTATTACACAGTTTTCATGAGTGCAGCTGAGCTTATAGGGTTGAGACTTGGCCAAAGGGTTATGTCAAGGTTACTGATATCAGCAATGGGAAGTGTAGTGTGTGTGAATGGGCCATTAATCATTCCTCTAGAAACACACACACACTCAGTCACACACAACTTTACATTTGACAGGACTGAGTATACAAATGCTATATGAATACTCATTTGTACTATCGTGTTACACAGTTATCACAAGCACCACAGACACTATAGGGCTGAGGGCTACCAAAAGGAATCTCTACAGTGATTGACATCAGCAAATCATGTGATATTGACCAATTGGATGTGTAGTGGGTGGGACAGGCCTCATAATGGAATTCTCTCTGTCACTGTCTCTCTCTTCCCCACATCTGTGTGTGTATATGTTTGACATATTATAGTGTGTTGGCCTTGGATATGTGTGACTATTTCTATACAATGTGTGTGTGTGAAGCATAAATGATGTACAGTTTGGTTTGTGTGCACAGACATCTGCAAATGACAGATATGTCTATTCCACTGTGTTGTCAAACATGAGCTTTATTTCTCTAAGTGTAGGAGCATGCCCAGTATGACCTTCTGTATTGAGTGTCTGAATCTATTCCAGGTAGAGTTGTATGCCAGTCAAGGGTTTGATGTTCTACACCTACAGCTAGCAACCTATTTCTGCAGGATATCTGTAGATAGGTTGACAATATGGAGTCACAGTGGGCAACAGATAGGGAGACACTGTAAATATTCAGACATATGTACTGTTTTACACTGTGATGTCCTATGTCATCAACTACTGACAGATATAATTATTTGCTCACAGTTATTTCCTGGGAAATACAAGATGAATAAAGCTGAGTCCAGTATTGTGGTCTGCAGCCTACACATTCTTGCACACTTCTGCCATTCTGCAGGGGTAGCTGCAGACACTTGCTGATAGGTCTGTGTAAATGTTCCAGCACCTTGGTACTATGGTGGCTGAGGATCCCATTCTTGTACATATATCGACTTAACAGAATGGCCATATCCTGCTGTGGCCATACCTCTCAGCTGTACAGATTCACCCAGGTTACCCAAAGGCAGGGATCATAAATCTGGTCAATTCCCCTTCACATTGTGGTTTATGAGCAGGTTTGTAGCCTCCCATTACTGGGTTTGCAAGCAGGGGTAGTATGGGCACACATCAGAGTTTCAGACTTCACACACTCGATGATGTCCATGCTTCTACACCCCCCTACTGTGTTATTCTATCCTCTTCCTAACATTATGTGAGTGATATCTGAGAAGTATCCCTATAGTTGGCCCTTCATCCCAGTGGTATTTATGGATTGGTCCACAGTTCATGCAGTAGGACATGGGGTGCATGCTACTGGGATTTGTCAACATGGCCTTGCATTTGTGTACTGTTGACTGTGTTAGGTTGTTAGTTGGGACCCCATGAGATACCATACATTGGCACTACAGGTGAGGCACGGCCTTTGACAGAGGATTGTAGGCTATTTGGTAGTGATGCAGGCCATCTGTAGCAGGCCAGTACATTCTGTCACTCCTACATTCCCAGGCTGTGAGCGAGTGGATTCCCCTGGGGTGACAGGGTAAGTGTGCAAGGTGTTAATGGCTATAGTTCCTGTCCATATTGATCCATTGGTCTGGATGCAGGCAGGGTGCTGCTTACAGCTAGGGATACACTTGCATAGGACACCTATTTAGCATGCTGCATTCTGTGGGTATTCCCATACAGAAATGGGGTCACACTGTACTCATTCCCAACAGCAAGGATATGACCTGTGATAAACCTGTGGATTATGGTGGGGTGAGCTGAGTTCATGTGTGATACGGAAACTACTTGCAGGTGACTCACAGATATCCCTGGGGCATTCTCCTTATGCTGCCTTGTGCGGGGACATAGGCAGTCTCTCATTACTTCATAACTGTTCCTTTTGTGGTCTGCCAGTGATTGGCCATACTACATCAGTATTCCATACTACACGGACAACTAATGTGCTGCTAACCTGTATGTACAATTCCAAAGTTGTGTGCAGTTGACAGTTACATTTTATGCACTCTGTCTAGGGTACTTCCACCTTTGTAATATGTGTATGCATGGGCCCACATTTATGGTATGTCCATCTTTCAGACAGTGATGGACATTGACATCTGGACAGTGAGTATGGATGACTGCTGACATGGGTATTGCTGAGAAGCATTGTGGTTGGCACTGCAGTTGTCGGAACATGTCCCTGTCTACCACAGTACTGCCCATAGGCCACCAAGACACAACCCTCCATGCCTACATGCTGACCACTTCCAGATAATATTGAACACACAACAACCTAACACACATACCCCTGCATATTGTACACATGCAACAATCTATCCTGTAGATTGGGCCAGCTCAGGTAATCTGTGCTCCACTGATATTACTCCTCACACTTACATGTTACTGCATTTTCACATAGGATTGTGGGGGGAGGCACACCTGATGACTTTAAACATTTGCTATGACCATACTGGTATTTCAGGTACTCTGTTGGCTTCCATTTCATATTGTATTCTGACCTATCATGCAACCTAGAGGCATATCAGTAGAGTACAGATCTTAGGTTTTATTGACCAACATTTCAGTTCTACACTTCTTACACTTCAGAACTAACATACAACTGCCAGACCTGTTGTATTCTGTCTGTGTAGGTCTGGAGGGGGGCTGTTCACCATTGCCATCAATTGGAGGCCTTAGCCCAGCTTTTCTTCATGATCTTCTACATCTGTCCTGCTGGTGGCTATGTGAGTCTCACTGACAAACATGTGTGTGTCCTATGGACACACATTTGGGCCACCACATGAAATGCAGAGGGATTTGTCACCTTGTCTAGTACTGCCTAGTATGTTGACACCAGTATTTGTTATGGATTTCATGCTGCCCATATAGGTGTCCACTATCTGCTGCCATCCCATTCAGCCACCCAATTCCCTTGCATGCTCGTGTCCATACATTAGATACAACTATCAGAACATACTACTCCATTCAGTAATTGATAGGAAGAGTGATTTACCTTGTGGCTGGGCCAGTACTGAGGACAGTGCTAGAGGGCTGTCTATGTCAGATGCACATAGTATACTCCCTATACATGGCAAAGCACAGGTAGTGTCATGTTTGGCATCCCTTTTATTGTATGTGTGAGTCACAGAGAGGTGTCATTCCCAGGGTTCCTACTATGTCAGTGTATGCCAGATCACTATGAGTTGCCTCTTTGCCAAGACTTGGGCATGCTGGGCACACCTTCTTCTGCCTACATGGGCAGGTTCAGGTAGGTCCTCCTCCGAGTCACTCTGTGCCTGTGATGGCCTTGGCAATGGTGGGGGGGCTGTGTGGCCTTGCTTCATGCTGTTTCTGCTGCACCTGTTTCTGCAGGATCATATTGTGTAGGATGGCACATACTATGAACATCTGTGTGCATGTAACTGGAGAATACTGCAAGGCTCCACCGGATATGTCCAGGCAGTGGAACCATGACTTGAGCATCCCAGAACACACTCTATTATGATTCTGGTTTGTGTATGTGCCTCATTATGGAGTTCTTGTTCAGGTGTGTGCGGATTTCTGAGGGGTGTCATCAGCCACGTCTCCAGTGTGTAACCAGCATCCCCCACTAGGTGGCCATATGGGATGTCCCGACTGGCAAATGACTGGTACCACTGTGTCATATGCCAGATGTGGGAGTCCTGATAGCTTCCAGGGCTGCCAGTACACACATTCAAAAGAATGCCCTGGGCATCGCACACAACCTGGCAGTTGATGGAGGGGAAACCCTTGTGGTTTATGTAGACCCTACCTCACTCGCCGTGTGGTGCTTTGATGTGTATGTGCATGCAGTCTATAGCACCCACTATCTCAGGGTATTCTGCTATTTGGTGGAAGAGATGCATACTGCTGGTCAATGCCTCACAGGTGTTGAGGAAATATATGTGCTCACTGGCATGTGCTGACATGGCATCCAGGAACTGGTGGTGTACCTTGGATGCTAATGCCTGTGAGATCTCCATGATATCTCTGGTTGCCCTCTGAAAGGTACCTGTGGCTAGTATTCTAAAGCCTACACATACCTTGGTATCCACTAGGATGGGTTCCCCTCTGTTGGTTCTGTGTGTGAGGCACTGCCGGCACAGCTCAACAATTTGCTGTAGAATGTCCCTGTCCACCCTATAGCGCTCCACTATCTCCACTTCATGTAGCCCCTGGTAGGTTACCCTAGCTCTGTACACTCTTCTCCTCCTCCTCACTGTGGGATGGTCATCAGCATTCACATCCTCACCACCCTCAGCCTCTTGCACATATTGATGTATGAGAGCGACAGCAGCCTCTAACATTTTGTTAGTTTTGTCAGGTAAAATGTCCCCCTTTGTTTACACCGATGGTGTAGAGTTTGTGGGAAAAAAACAGACTGAAAGATGTTTGCATAATTTATAGTAGTGTGATGCATTTCTTACTGTGTAATTGGCTAATTCTGATACATTTCACCTGCCAGCTATGCTAGTTCTCTTTGATTGCCTTCCTACTATTGTTTTCCCTTCCCATTGCCTTCCCGTTTAAGCCCCGAGGTGCACTTCACATACCCAGTGTTTAGATGTGAACAGAGCTGCTATTTCCTGGGGGGTTTTTTTGTTTTTTTTGTATTTTTTTGTTTGTTTAAAACCCAGTGTGTGGCGTGCACACCCATTTAGGCAATGTAAACACAGCAAGGCAGCCTCAGACACCCCACCCCTTCCTTAGCTTTGGTTAGCTAAGGGCAACACAGGCCACACAGCTCCAATAAGCTTACAGCATGCATGACACTCCCCCTTATGAGGTTATCCACTTCTTAGACTTATACAATGGTGTGGCTGCACCTACACGGTTGGATGCAAGCTAACACTGAGAGGAAATCTGTGATTCAGTATCAGTCCCATCATTTACATAAACCAGAATGCTAATTCATAGTTACCACACTCACACTCACACTGAGCCTTCCCCCTTAGCAACCATTATTCCCTGGTATTGTTGTCTTATGCATGCCATTGACTATTATGGCAAAATGCTGATTTGGGTATAAAAGCTTATTTCCCCCTTTTTCTCTTATTTTCCTGGCGATCTCATCTGCGCACTGCTGCCCTATGCTTAAATGGCCGAGATCGGCAAAAAAAAAACTTGTTTTTATATAATTGCAACTATTTTTCATGCCAATAGCCATATATTTGGCCATTGGCATGCCTACTACATTGAATACATTCTTTTTTCAAGCTGTCATGCCTCCGTTTTGTAATTTGCAGGAATGTATTCAGTTAGTAACTGAATAAATTTCTGTAGGTTACACTATTCCTGCACAGATGCCTGCCTGCTTCCTGGATCACTAATTCGCCTCATTTGCATGGTTTGTGCCAGCATATAGTAGTGGTGTCCATGCAAGAATAGTGTAGGAGTGCTCGTGCATGTCCTGGGAGCTCGTTCCTGGATCGCTCATCGGCCATATTGAGTGCAGCAGCTCTTGCACTATTCCTGTGCTCTGTCCAGAGCTTGCTGAATCTGGGGGCATGTTTATATACCATAGAAGCATACAAAGATACTGTAATTGCTATCAGCAGACACTGCCTATGATGAATATAAGTATTTTTATATTGTTTCATCTAAAGTAAAGCCGCTGGATAACCTTAGTAGAAGAGAAAGATTCCCCAACCATTTCCATTCATTCCCTCACCCTAACATTTACTTTCTCCTTGAAGCATCTGACAGATATTTTTATTTTTATTTATTTTATTTTACATTTGTTTACTGGGAAAGTCTGAAAGGCCACAGGTCCATTTTCAGCAGAGGCCCGGGGAGAAAAGCTCCAAATAATGTACAGTACATGAAGAACACATAAACGGAAGCATATAAGAATACATATGAGCACAAGTTAGAAAGTACACATAATCATATATACAGCTATAGTGCATAATGCATTATACATGATAATGATAGGAAGTAACTAGAAAGGTTCTGCAGAGTACATATTATTGAATCTGAAGGATACATATCAATGGATAGACAGGTGTACTGGGAGGATACATGTGTTACTTAATGGAATCTATTAGCAGTGCAGTGAGGTGATTAGCCAGGGGTGTGGTAAGAACAAAGCCAGTTGTTTGCATAGTAGGTTTTTAGGAGTCTTTTAAATTGGGAAATAGAGGTGGTGTAAGTAATTAGACTAGGGAGTGAATTCCAATTTCTGGCAGTAATGCAGGCAAAGAGTGATTTACCAGCATCCTTTTTGTGTTTGATGACATTTAAGAGGTTTTGGTTACTAGATCTTAAGGCTCTAGTGGTGGTATAGGGCTGGATTAGACTTTGGAGTGCTGGTGGTTTATCAGGAAGGTGGTATAGTTTGTGTGCTACTGAAAGTTGGTTCAGTAGGAGTAACTGAGGTAGCTCAAGCCAGCTGAGGTGCTTGAGGGAATGACAGTGGTGGGATCTATAAGAGGCACCAGTTGCAAACTTGTTTGTCCTGTTATAGCAAGATTCCAATTTGTTTAGTTTGGTGCAGTTAAGATTAGTCATGATGAGGGAGGCATAAAGGAGGATGGATAAGAGATGAGTTCTTGTACTAGTGACTTTGGTATGTTCAATAATGAACTGTCTATTCTTATTAAGGAGACCAAGCTTTTTGTTAACTTTCCTAATTGTTTGTGCTATGTGTATGTTGAATTTTAGATTATTGTCTATTTCAACACCTAGTAGTTTTGTGTGTGTAGTTGGGGAGATTTGGTAATTATCTTTGGATCTTATGGGAAATACATTGTTGAGGGGAGGTGATCTGCCAGGACTGAAGAGAATAAGCTTGGCTTTTTTAGGGTTAAGAATGAGCTTGATGTTGGTGAACCATGCTTCAGCTAAGGTAAAGTTATTTTGAGTTAGGGTTTGTAGCTCATTTAGGGTGGGGGCGGCACATAAAATGGTGGTGTCATCTACGTATTGCACTATTGAGGTCGAGAGGGAAGATGAAGCTATTTGGTTTGTAAATAGGGAGAAAAGCAGGTGGCCGAGGATGGATCCCTGAGGGATATCTATGGATACTGGTAATAGAGGGGATAGTTGGTCTTGCCATAGGACTGCTTGCTGATGACCTGATAAGTAGCAGTTGAACCATAATATAGTGGAGGAGCTTGTGTTAAGGGTCGATAGAGTTTTGAGAAACACATTATGGTTAACCATATCAAAGGCTTTAGATAAATCTAAAAATATGGAGGATACGAACAGTCCATTGTTTCTATGCTGATTGATCATGTTGGTAAATGAGAGTAATGTTGTGGTGGTGCTATGGGAAGGTCTAAAGCCATGCTGAGATTTGGACAGTAGATTGTTATTTAGGAGGTAATGCATTAGTTGAGTATGTGATGATGTAACTTTTATCATGAATTCATTAAACAAAGCAATTTATAGATTTAGATACTTGTGATTAGTTATGTTTTCCATTACTTTCTTTGTATATAAGTTAGTAAACTACACAGGGTTCTGCAAATACAATGCTGTGAACAATAAGACATTATTTTTGTTTTTACTTATAATCATCTTGACCACATTATGGTCTCTTGCTTGCTATTGTCTAACATCTTAGCAGATGTATATTATTATTGTCTTTGTGACTAATGACTGATGTTTCTGTGCTCTGTGGTGTGTGTGTGTGTGTGTGTGTGTGTGTGTGTGTGTGTGTGTGTGTGTGTGTGTGTGTGTGCATGCTGTATATATATATATATATATATATATATATATATATATATATATATATATATATATATAGTGACCCACTCATGCAAGTTACACAAACACTCATGCACACTCTCTTACCTTAAACTGCAGACACCATCCCAGCTGAACACTTCCGTACGATAACGAAAATGCATAAGCGCGAATTCAACATAGTCCTAGTCACAATTATGCACTTTCGTTATTTAGAGGTTTTGGCTTCATGGACACGAATTGCTAAAATTCGATATTTCAGCAATTCACGTTTATGAAGTGAAACTATATATATATATATATATATATATATATATATATATATATATATATATATATATCTGTCTGTCTCATCAAACATCAAATACTCATAAGAGAGAATACAGAAATGCTCAAATTGAAAGTATTTTTTCTAGGGGACAAAAAATCATACCCCGCTACTAATTATATATATTAACTCTAAGATTATACAATAGCAGAATAAGGGCAAATTCCCTGACCCTGCTGCACAGCAATCTCATACAAAAGGGCTGCTAGCAAAACTCCATAGAACAGAACATTCAATTATTACAATGCTTGATCTTATTTACAGGTTCAAAAAGCATTCACTCATATGACCATTCACTATTTTGAAATGCAATGTATATATACATGGAATACCTATGTTTCATCAATGTTAGTTTTCATAGAATGGTGAAAAAGCCAACATACCTGATAAAAAATCAGATGTACTAGCTTTTGAACATGATCACTGGATAGTGGAGTTGGCAAACTTGCACTTTCCCCACCATGGTGTGATATTGGAGTTGGTATATATAATTAGCAGGAGGTTGGGGGGCACTGGGCTTGTTATTCTTTGTTATGTTTTCAAGGATTTGTGTTCTTAGGTATGAGGTACAATTTTGTGACATGTCAAAAGAATGTCATAAATATATATGTATATACATAACTATATATATATATATATATATATATATATATATATATATATATATATATATATATCTGTAATATATGGTTCTACTTCAGTAGACCGAATTACCTGCATATGATCAAGATGACAACACTTAACGTTCATTTTAACGCACATTCAGAACATCATAATTTTAACACAGGAAGAGTCAGTTGGCCTACATGGTGAGCTTTACCTTTTCCACACTGTAGTGCGATCTTGGAGTTGGTATATTTAGTTAGGGGTGTAGGGGGTGAAGCCCCCCACTTGGGTGGGTTTTAGTTGCTCTGGTTTGTTTTATTTGTGGTATTGGTCAACTGAGTTTTTTTCCATGTTAAAATTAAGATGTTCTGAACATTTGTTAAAGTGAGCGTTCAGTGTTGTCATCTCAATCATATGCAGTCTGGAGTAATGGTAATTCAATCTACTGAAGGAGACCTGTAATATAGATACACTATCCTTCTATACACACACACATACACACACACACACACACACACACACACACACACACACACACACACACACGTATTTAAAATCTGCACATATTCAATGATACACTTATTTACCTGTTTTCGGCAGTAGCGTTGTTACCTCAGAGCAAGAGGTTCTCCCGTTCGATTCTCGGCTGGGCTTGGAAGTGCCTTCTGTATGGCATCTGCATGTCCTCCCCTTGGTTAGGTAGCATTCAAAAGATATGTGTGTGTAAATGGGCGTTCCTTCGTTGAAGGTTGGGTGTCGAGCTGGCACATCGGTGTTTCATAAAAATCTACTGCCAATCATTAGCAGACCGAAGTTCCGCTGTGGCAACCCCTTACCGGGAAAAAGCCGAAAGACAAATAACAGCAACATCATTTATTTAAACTTTTTTGACTGGGTTAATCCCACTAGGCCAATTGAAATTTGTCTGGGGCACTAAGGAACTTCCCATACTAGCTGTGTGAGGGTATGCTGTTGCTGTAACTCTTCCTGCTGATGTTTCTGGCATGGTGGCATCTTGAGACTAGTGGTAGTATGGTAACAAAGGAGTATGGTGAGCATCTAGAAGAGACAGAAAATCGTTGTGGAGGTCATAAAGGATCTATGAAGGAGAAAATGAATATTACAAATAGTCAGCACTTCGCTGACTGTCCAGAGGAAATGTAAGCTGAAATAAGGATTTTGGAGATTGAGGAAGGTGGATTACCTATTTTGGAGGTCGAGGAAGGTGGATTACTTAACTCCGGTTTGGTCAAGATGTTAAATAAAGGGGAACCAGCTGAGTGCTCAGAAATTTTGTGGTAGGACATGGCTGAGAGAGCTTTTGGGCAAGAAGAAAGAGAAAACTGTTGCTGATATTCATAAAGAGGGCTGTGTGCAGAATAAATCATTTACAGTACGTGATGACAGTAGTACGAGAACAAGCAGTGTCAGCATTGCAAAAAAGCAAACAAGATATGTGTGAATTCACACTAAGGAAGAAGAAGGAATAGACAGCCACTTTATATGGAGCTAAAGTGTCTTTGGGTTTTGGGGCAAAGGAAGTTAGATTTTTTAATACCTTAGGGAAAGAAAATGTTTGTGACACTACTTTTGAGACGGCAAGTTTGATAGAAAGTTTCTGTATTTATGTGACTTAAAAAAAAGGCTGTTTTCCATGGACAATTATATTTTTCTGGACAAGGGAATAGATTAAACAAATAAGTATTTGTGCAACTTAGAACAAAATGAAAGTGAAGGTAATGATTTGAAAAAAAATGTTTTTTGAAAATGTGTCACTCTGTTTTAAACATTAAGAAAACCAATGATGAAAGAGAGGTTTGGAATGGGGTTGGGAATTTTTTGAAAGTTTAAAATGATATTGCGAAACACGTGCCTGGTATTATATATGTATTAGATAACAGGTGTACAGTGAGATATATGAGACACCTTAAGACATATTGTTTCTGTAGGCAATTTTCAAATTGAATTAAAGACTGTACAAAGATAACAATTAATTAATCTGGAGAGCAAGGACATATGATAAATATATATAAAAAAGAATGTATATTGTGTAATAAGGATAGCAATGTCTAGTTTGATTGTGAAAATATGATAATGGAAGACACTCATAGGGATGATGTAAGTGTTACAGATGGTAAGGAGAATAATGGACTAGAAGTGGGTGGTAGAGACAGTGTAAGTGAAGAGTGTTGAACAAATAAAGTCAAGGAAAAGAGTACTGGAGATGTTGAAAAAAGCAAACTGAATGGGTTAGATCATGATGGAGAAAGTATGATAATAAAGAAGGCAAGAGTGTTGAGGATTAATTAGTGAGTGACAAATCAGAATGAGAAGAAAAAGAGTACAGGATGTGAGAAATAAAAGTTCTACAGGGGCTACAGTTAAGAGTAAGAAAGTGGAAATGCAAAATATTTCACCAAAAATCAAAAAGAAAGGTAAAGAATAATGTGAAACGTATGCTGTAAATGTTAATAGTTGGAAGAGTAGAGAAAGAAGAAGAAGAACTATATTATAATGGTGTAACAGGTGAGGCCGGCATTCTGTGTTTACAATACACTAGGTTTGTTTCTGAGAATGAGAGGGTACAAGTGAAAGTTTGGTGGGGTGGAAGAATTCTATGAAATGTATGAAAAGATAGATGTTCAGGTGTAGTGTTTTTGTTAAATGAGGAGATGAACATTTTGACTTGTAGTTTTGCCAGGAAGGGTTATAGCTGTAGATATATAAGGTATGGTATGGAGGTATATAGACTGACAGGGATATATGATTTTAATAAGGTAAGAGAAAGGGAAGAGCTGCTTGAAAGTTTAAAGCCGTATGTGGAGATTAGTATGAGAGTGGTGTTAATGGGGGATTTTAATTGTTATTTAAGGAAGGATAAGAAAAAAGATAGAATAGATGTGGTGAAATTAAAGGATGCTATGAAGTGTGGTACATTAAGTTTATGGGGAATGAGTTTGTGGACAGAAAAAAGAGAAAATACAATGACTGAGGTTGATTATTTTATGATGTCTGAGATAGTGTGTGAGGTCGGTGGGGGTGGTTTGGAAAACAGATTTTCTGATCATAGAACAACATGGTTGGAATGTGGAGAAAATAAAGAAGTAATTAGAGGGAGGAAGGAATTAGGAGGCTGGTAATGAAGTATTATGATACAGAAATAGTTAAGAATGAGATGGATATTTTATGGGTAGAGCCTCGGGACCAAACCACGCCAACCGTGGGTAAATCCCGCATTACCCACACCCAGGCGTCGGTTATTGCTATATTAATCACTAGCAGTGGTTGCATGAATATACTTAAACAGGTAGAAATAATAACTGGTCAGAGTTCTATAGAAAATCAGGACTATATATAATAGATAAGTGTAAGAGGGGAGAGAATTAAAACTGAATGTATTTTGAGGTACCATTTTCAGAGGAAAAGAAACATAAAGAAGGAAAGGTAAAAGGCTGGGGGTGTTCATTCTCACTGAGATAGACTGAAAGCAACCTGGAGGAAAAAAGTAATGAAAGGGTGGAGGTGTTCATTCACCCAGAGGAAAGTGAGGAAGTAACACGAAGGAGGAAAAAAGGAAGAAGGTAGCGTATACTGAGAGATAGGGTAACTTAAAACAAAGCCATAATGACATTACTGCTGAGTGCAAATGCAGAAACATTAAGCAGGAGAAAGAGGGTTCTATTTATTAGGTTCAATAATAAATGGATTAAGGAAAAGTAAATAAGGTTTAGCAATTGAGAATAATGTGTCCTTTCCCATTTCTGTGATATGTTCATATATATATATATATATATATATATATATATATATATATATATATATATATATGTGTGTATACTGCAGGACAATATTCTATAGCTGGTCTGACAACTGACTTATACAAAGGAAGCAGTACTATTTCATCCTTACTGAACAGACAGCACAATAAGTCCTTCATAACAGATTAACATTCATTGATTACCCTTGTTATGTTTCTGCCATCTCCGAAATGATTCTTAACAACTACCCCTGTTCCTTTATATTATCATAATCAGACAAAATAGTTCTTTTTATTTAAATCATTTTGATATCTGGGTTTTCATGACCAAAGTGTATAACTGTCATTTTTTGTAGCACTGACTAAAATTCTTTTCATTTTGTACTAGTGATTTAAGGTATCCAGCAGCTCTGTCTGATCTCTAATATTGTTCACTGCTATCCATGTCTTTGTATAATCTGCAAACTTACTCATTGAGATGTTTTATTGTAAAGGAAATTCAGACATAAATATGATAAATAGTAAAGGTCCAAGCACCAACCCTAGGGACCTCCCACATTAACTGTTTTCACCACTGAGAAATTGTTTCTTTTCTTACCTATAACTTCTACCTTTAAAGGAGTTGGTTGCCTACTATTGCCATTGATATTCATATACTGTATAGTTTGTCTTACCTTCAAGTGTGACACTGCATCAAAGGCCTTGACCAAGTCTACATAAATTACATTTATCGGCATTCCCTGGTATAATATATCCATTAGGATATCCATTAGGTTTAAATACACCTGGTTAAACAAATCAAACAAGAACAACCTTCAAAGAATCACAGTTGATTAATGACAAACCTTATGTTTTCCTGCTTTAAATAACAGTTGATAAATTCCCCCTTTTATCCCTTCCTGATAGCATTAGTTAAATTTAGTAGATGGTAGTTTTCAGCAGATGGTCTTATGTTACATTTAGATATGAGTCTGACAGTGGACTCTTTCCACACTTTAGACAAAAAAACCTGACCTAAGTTATCTTTGAAAAAGATTTGTTTGGTATGGTATGAAATATTCAGTAGTATTACTTAAAAGAAGCCATTAAAACCTTCTGGACCTGCAGCTCAGCAGGGCTTCACAGCATTTAATATTTAATACAGCTACATTTAATCACTGGACATTTATCCTGCTGACTAATAGTTATATAGTCCTTCCCTGCTAACACATTCATTACACATCCAAAAATCTTGTTAAAAATGTTACCAAATTTTCCTGTAATTGTTATATTTTCACCTATAATAGTTAAACAACAGTGTCCATCCTTCTAGTAACTTCACAGGAGTGTAAACAATGCATTTTTATTGCTACTTACATACTCCATCAATTTTACCTCATATTAACATTTATCCTTCGTTGCACCTTGGCTTAGAGTTGTTTTTAACTTTTTGATAGGATATTTTATAGTTGCTACTTGGGTCTTTATTGAATAACTTCCGGAGAAGTTTAGTGTTTTTTTGTTTGTTTCTTTTTCTTTTTCTGTCATTTTTCTTTTGTTTCCTTAAGCATTCAGAAAAAAAAAACAGATTTACTATCAAATGATTAATGAAACAAAAAATGGCAACTATCTCCATTGCTTTTATCTGCTGTAGCCTTTTTCCATCTCCGTTCTGCCAGCTTCCAATTTATGGTCCCAAAGTCGGATAGATAGTAAACTGTATACATGCTTGTTGGTACATTTGCCTTAATATCAAGGGTCTTAACATTTCATACTACACGCAGATTATTAGAATTACATAATTCAGATTCAACAATAAACTAGTAACATTTAATTTATGTGGTATCCAAACAACATGGAACAGTTCACCCAGTTTTGCAGGATCTTTCACTATATGTATATAATTACATTTTATAAAAATCTCAATAAATTTTCAATGCATTTGTGAGGTTGGTATATTCCAACTGACACAAGGAGCATTAAGATCATCTACTACAAATTTATATTTGATAGCAAAGCATTCCATGAGTGCCACTCTGAAAATATGTGGTCATTTATATGTTTTGATTGAGTGGTCTATAAACCAAGAAACATTCTTTACCTCCTTGGAAATATTGACAACTATCATTTTATATTCTATATTCTCTTGTATAAAAAATAAGGATAGTTGAGTTCTAGCATACACTGAAACACCACCTCCATTTCCATTCCACCTATAGTTATGGTTACTCTTAAATAACTGACCATTTTTTTGTCATTAAACCATGTTTCTGTTGTGAATAGCATGTCTTTCTACCCCTGTAATTTTAGCCTCAAACTCTTTGCGTTCAGTTCATCATGAAACACTTCAGCTGACTGTCAGTTTAATGTGCATGTCCATTAATTTCTTCACCTTTTTTTACATACATACATACATACAAATATTTCAAGCACTGGCATAAATGCCCTTCTAGCTTGTCAATATATCAAAACACTTGTTCCCATAATAAGTGTCCAGGCTGTTCTTAACAATACCTAAACTAGTGCTTACTTTAATGTAATTTGGTAGTCTGCTCCATGCATCAGCTATTCTGTCAGAGAACCAATTAGTGCACTTCTCATTCCTATAGAATATTCTACATAGGTTATCTGATGATTCTCTAGTACTTTTTGATAACCCCAAACATTCCCAGAGGTAGTTGTCCCTAAATGCTCTATATACCTGAATAAGATCTCCTCTTAGATATCTGTAAGAGACACTACAAGTTCAGATATCTTAGTCTTTCATAATAACTTAGGTTTTTACATCCATGAATACCCTTGGTATATTTCTGCTGTACTCTTTCCAATTTACTCATGCTTGTCTTCTTGTAGGGTTTCTATATTGTTATTCCATGCTCAAGTTTGGGTCTAATGTAACTAACAAACAATGACTTCATTATTTTTAATTTCCTAGACTTTATAAATCTTTTTATACAACCTATAGTTCTATAACTATCATTAAGCATTTGGCTGATATGATTAGAAACACTCATATCTGAATATACCCATATACCCAGGTCCTTAAATGAGTCTACAGTTTCAAATACTGTGTGCTGTATTAAATATTCACCTTTCAGTTTATGCCTCCCAAATCTCATATGCTTAGTTTTTTATGTACTTATCAGCATATTATTCTCCTGTGCCCAACTGGTCAGCTTAGTCAAGTTATTTTGCAGACATGCCTTATCTGTAACACTTGTAATCAGTTTACCTAATTTTAGGTCATTTGTGTATAGACTGTAGAACACCTCAGATGAAAAGGTTAGGTCTGAAAGACACAATCTAAACAAGTAAGGGCCTAGAACTGAGCCCTGTGGGACACCCTGACTGTAACCCAGGATTTCACCTGTCCAGTTGCTGCATGATACTTGCCATGTCCTATTTATAAACCATGCAGCTATCCATCTTATCAAGAGTACATCAATGCCTAGTTGTACTAATTTATTGATCAGTGTTTTGTGTACGAGCCTGTCAAATGATGACGTTAAGTCTATATAAATTACATCACAGCATAAGTTTTTATTCATAGTTGTTACTATATTGTTATAGAACATCATGTTACAGGTAGTAATAGATCTATTTTCAACATATGCATGTTGATGAACATAGGTTCATACTAGGCTAAGTGCCCTTGTGGGCCATTTTAAGCCTAGCCAATTGCCCTATGTGAGAATCAAACCCTCACCTTGTGTCAGTAAGGTAAACACCTTAACCATTATGCCAACCTCCCACCTGATATATGGTTTCTAGTCCTAACCTATCCAGTTCTGACAATAACTTATCCAATATCACATTCTTGATTAATTTTCCACAACATGAAAGTAGACTGAAGGGTCTATGTGATTCTGGGTTTGTCCTACTCCCCTTTCCCTTTTTGGTCCTAAAAAGACTGAAATCATTTAGTTTACCTTGAACTTAATAGTCTCTTACCCTGATGACCAAAATGAATATTGTTGCTACAGAAGCTTCTGTGTTTTGACTCCTTTTCCTCACAAAACAAAGCTACATTTGCAGACAGCATTAAACATTCCCTCTTTATTTCATTTGACAGGTTTCTTGCAGATTTTAGCAGCTCACCCCCTAAACTGAGGTGCTGTAAAGATGTCGCAAAAGATAACTTTGAAACCTAAATGTTTGCTACCAGGAGTGGCCTTAGGTCAACGGGTGCCCTAAGCAAAAGGGCTCCATGGTGCCCCCCACCACATCACCTGGTGCCCCCATCTTGGTCTACCTACACAAAATAAATGCTGAAAAAGTACTCCTGCTACAACGGTGCCCTAGGCAGCTGCCTACTTGGCCTATGCCTAAGGCCGGCTATGTTTGCTATGTGAAATAATGCTCTTTACATTTGACAAAACCATTCTCTGTAAGTTCTATGTGCACTCTTATTGCTGCCTACTACCAACACAATATCTCATATTTTGGACTTCCAAAATATATTCTTAATGCATTCCTGATATCCTTCATTTTGCAGTGACTGAGACAGGTCACTGTTATACATTTTCTTTTAATTCTTTAAAGTAAATTCCTAATGTCCCACAGCACTAAATCCCTTATATTCAGAATTTGCAACTCCTTGTCTGGGATTTAATTCATTTCCCTAATGGAAGTAGTATTAGTGGGATCCTGATCTATTTTCTGATAAGTGATTGTGAATTCTCCTGGAGAACTGTTATTACCCCCATTGATTGTCTGCGATTCTTTACTTATCACTGCTTACTTTCACTATCAGTATCAACACTAACTATAAAAGTCCATTATCTTTCATTGCCACTAACTGTATTTATAATAATAGATGTGATTGTTTTTCCTTCACATCTTTATATACATCCTTATAGATTGTATGTTTGTATTAGCAGAAATTATCTCTAGCCTATCACTATTAATTATTTACTTTGAACTATTACCCTAGGGAGAGAATATGCAGTATCTTCATTTTCTTTAGCATTTTCCTGTCACAAAAAATCAGGGGCTACTGTATTAGTTTCAAATTAAATTTAATAAAAAGTAACATACACCCATCTCTTTTGTACTGTCTGCATCAGTGTTATTGACATAAGTTTGAACCTTTACGTTATATATCATCTTTGCAACTGGGAAAATGTTTTGGTGATCGCCAAAATCATCAGTTTGTTTCCAAGAAGTAATTTGACCTGTGTCTTAATATCTTCCATAACCTCTCACAGTTCTTTTCAGTGTCCCATCTCTCATGAATACATCTGTACATTTTACACATCATGTAAAGGTTCAAGCAACCCCTACCCACAAAATCATCCAGACAGTATTTATCTGGCTCTTCTATAACAATTCTGCTGTTCCTTTAATTAATACAGACTGATTGTATTGGTCAGAAAATCAACTGCCTCATTAGTCAGCATTCATAACCTAGATATCATTTTTGCATTATGACAAACTGTGATATACCACTAGACAGATTACTATTTAAGCTAAATTTAAGTAACTCTCTCCTGAATAGGAGAGAAACTGAAGGCCATACATCGTACTTCATAATCAGCCCTTTCTAGACACATTGCAAATGGTAAACTGCTCAGAAAGATTCTGTAGAGTTTGTTATTTCCCTTACAGGCTCCCTTATTAATTCATACTGAATATAACTTAACACTTTTTTCAATACTAGATTTTTAAAGAGAATAAACCACTAAAACTGATATCCATTTCCTTACCTCACTCACTGACCATGCAAACACACAAGGACATGCAAAGCATATTTTTGCATTTCTCAGTTGCCTTGGAGCCAGTTGCGCTAGCAGCTGATTAAAAACTTTTCTCTTGAGGTAACACAAAAAGCTACTTGTGAGAAAGGAAACATAACAGCTCCTAATGCAATGTTTCAAGAGCTATTCAAGCAGGTATGCATGTTTGGTATAAAGCATGTCTTCTCATTTGTGACTGTGTCAAGCAATTATGGACTAATGGCCACAGATATGATAATGTGATTTCAGAATCAGAGCTACTATGAAATGGTTATCAGCCATATCTGAACTGTACGTATCCCATGCCTCACTGCAACATTGTTGTCTCTCCTTATATGTCTCCATATTTCATTCATAGGTTCATAGGTAAGTACAAGGCTAGTTGCCTTTGTGGGCCATTTTAGGCTTAGCCAATTTCCTTTAGTGAGAGTCAAACTCTGTACTTTGCATCTGTAAGGTTAACACCCTAACCATTCTAGCAACCACTAACTCTTCCACCTCTGCAAAAGTTATACAAAACAGAAAATCATGTAAAAAAATTTAATGAACACCGTTGTTTTTCTAAGTCATGGTATTGTATTGGCTCCTAAAAGACCACTATACTTACTCAACTCATGTGGGTCATTAGTCCTAAAATATTCCTCCCACTGGGTAAGGAGGTCCTTCTTGCACATTTTCAAGTCATTGCAATAGTGATATCATTGTTCACTGCCACATGGAGTTTTTGCTGAGACGGTGGCAGCCTTGGCTAAGCTATTCCAGACCCGTACTGGTACCCCATATAGTTGTCCTGCCATGTCTTCTCAAAGATTTTGGGAAAATGGCAGAAATTGGCACCTAATTCAGATCTCAGATATACTTGCGTGTATGCAGTGATGGACAAGCCAGACAAGTGCATTTGTGTGACAAAAAGCACAGTAATGGCATGGAGTGGAAAAAAGGTATGATTTCTTCAATGCTCACTTTAGATGAGAAACATTGCAGTACAGCATGGTCATGTGCTCATGTCTGCTGATCAGTTTATTTACAAATACTCAGCAATGATGCCATCAACTTATGTTTAATGTTGATATCTCAGTTGCATTTCCAATGACATACTAGCATTTCTATTTGAGTTTTCTGGGATGGTTGATAGTAATCATAACTAGAATATTGTCACAAACAAGTATGACATGAAAATCTAAATGATGTTATTCAGTGTTGTCCTTATGTAAATTTACTATAAGTAGTACACAATATCTTGTGGAACATAAAATGTTACGACCTTAAAGAAGGCTTTCTAACTGCAACTAAGCAAAGTTTGTGTAAGTCCTAAATGACAGATTATGAAATTAATAAATTAATTAATTAAGTAAATGGGTGCTACCCAATTACTACCAAATTGTTAATTTTCTAACAAAAGGAGCAAATACTCTGGACAAGGCTTGCACTAACATAAAAGGGGTAAGCAGAGCTGTACGGCAACCAAACCTTGGTGGCCCTGATCACATCTCCATAAAACTAATACTCACTTACAAACCTCTCTTAATCAGAGATAAGCCTACTGTGAAACAAATCAGCGTCTGTCATGAAGGAGACATGGAAAGTCTCAGGGGCTGCTATGATACCACAGATTGGGATGTCTTCAAGGAGGCAGCCATGGTGAATAATCTGGTTAACATAGATGAATATACTGAGACAACTATGGCTTAAATATCCAAATGCATGGAGGATGTAATGAACATCAAAAATATTAAAGTAAGAGCCAGCCAAAAACCATGGCTAAACAGCAAGGTGTACTAGTTGCTGAGTGCAAGAAACAATGCTTTCAGGGAAAAGGATAAGAAAGGTCAAGTGTGGCAAGGACTAATCTAAAAAAGGGTAACAAGGATGCCAAGATGGAGTATGGAAAGAAGATACAAGATGCTTCGAGGATGCGAAAGACTCAAGAAGCCTGTGGCATGGTATTCAACAGCTAACTGACTAAAAGACCAAGGCAGCTCAGTGTGCTGATAGCACTGAATGTTTGGACAGTCTAAACACAGGTTATGGCAGGTTTGAAAATAAAAACAAGCTAGAGGCTGCAAAGCTTCTCAATGACCAAAAGGAGGCAGTACTCACCATCAGTGCTGTGGATGTAAGGAACCAACTGACGAAAGTGAACCCCAAGGAAGGTTGCTGGCCCTGATAACATTCTGGGGAAAGTATTGAAAGGCTGTGCAGCCCAATCCAGCATAGTTCTGACTGACATCTTCAATAACTCATTTGTCCAGGAAAAAGTACCAGCATGCTTCAAAGTTACTAACATAACCCCTCTACTCAAAAAAGCCAACCCCACCTGCCTAAATGATTACAGGCTGGTGGCCCTTACATCAATTGTAATAAAATGCATTGAAAGACTGGTTAAAAGTCATTTCACTACAGCACTACCCCAATCCTTTGGCCCACTGAAGTTTGCCTATCAGGCAAATAGATCAATTGCTGATGCCAATTCAGTGGCACTTCACCTCACATTGGAACATCTTGAAGAGAAGAATAACTATGCCAGGCTGTTGTTCATAGATTTCAGCTCAGCTTTCAATACAGTGATTCCTATGCTACTTATAGAAAAGTGACTCAACCTTGACATAAATAAAGGGCTGTGCAGCTGGATCCTTGATTTCCTGACTGGAAGACCAAAAAGGACCTGTGCTGGTAACAACACTTTAGGGAGTATTACAATCAACACAGGAGTACCCCATGACTGTGTGGTCACTCCTCTGCTGTTCACAATCCTTAGCCCTGACTGCTCTCTGAAATCTAGCAACAGATGACACCAGAGTGGTGGGACTTATAAGTGGTGATGATGAGAGTGGGTACAGGAATGAGGTCAACTCCCTGATGGAATGATGCAATAACAACAGTTTGGACCTGAATGTCAATAAAGCAAAATAAATCATTACTGACTTCAGGAAAAAGCTCTGCCATGCACCTGCCCCTCAGATCAACAGTGAAGAAGTGGAGAGAGTTCTTGGGGGTACATATATCAGAGGATCTTTCTTGGAGTACAAACACAGGACAGATAATTAAAAAAGCCCACCAGTGGCCACACATCCTAGGAAGGCTGAGAAAAGCAAAGCTCTTTATGAATACTCTAAATGCTGTCTACAGAGGATCCATTGAGAGCATTATCACCAGCAACTGCACTGTATGGTCTGGTAACAGCACAATGGATGAAAGGAAGAAGCTGCAAAGATTAATAAGAACAGCAGAAAAGATCATAGGCACTAGTTTTCTACCTTACAGGAGCTCTTTGAACTGAGATGTAAAAAGAGGTCCTGCAAAATACTGTGACACTTCTCCTCCAGCATGTGGTCGGTTCACTAAACTTGCATCTGGTAGAAGGTTACGGAGTACCCACTGCAGGACCTGCAGATTCATGAACAGTTTTTATCCTACTGCAATAAGACTTATTAATGCAGACATAAATCTAGATATATCACTATAATAGATTGTTGCACTCATACTTTTCCTTTTTTTCCATACAGTAATTCTATTTATTTATTGCATACTAAATTAATATAGTCTCATTCAAGTGCAGTACCAGTCACCTTTTTTTTTTTAGGCAAGATTCAAATGACAAATTCACCACCATAGCAGGAACAGGCAAGCAAAAACAGAGGGTAATGCTACTCAATGCTAGGTCTAAATCTCAAAATGCACTCACTCGATGCACTCCTTAAAATGGAGAACATTGACATCTGTGCAGTGACTGAGACCTGGTTCAAGGCTCCAGAGAGCACCCCTGCACTCCCAGGCTATAACACATACCACACTTTTTGGCCATGTAACCTGGACTGAAACACCAAAGGCAGAGGTGTGTCCATATTCATTAAGGATATCCACACCTCCAGGCTAGTTGCTCAGCATACATCCAAGGTTATCCAAATGTAACAAACTCTGGGCAAATTGTAGCTTGCTACAGATCCCCCACCATGCCCCAGAATTCCCACTCCTCTTTTCTTGATGTACTGGAAAATATCAAGGTTCAACCAAATGCCCTAATAATGGGTGACTTCAACTACCCCACCATTAACTGGGAAAACTACTTGTGTACCAAATCCTTAGCTCAATTCTTTCTGGTATTCATAAACTCCAATGCCCTGGATTAACTTATCCACACCCCCACCAGGGGCAACAATATCCTAGACCTAGTCATTACCAACATGAGTGACCGGTGTTCCACACTGAAGTCAACTCCTCGTTGGTCCAATTCAATATTCGACCACAAGCTAATCACCCTTGATATCCACATCCCGCCCCCACCGCCCGTTAAGGAAACCACGGTTAAAAAATTTCTCCAAAGACAACTTCATGCTTCTTAAGACAGAAGTGGTGAACTTCATGACACCTATGCAGATGGACAATACAGTTACGACTACAGAATCCTACACAAATGCACTCTATAAGCACTTACATGTGTGCATGGATCGTGCTATCCCAAACAGAACCAAGACGCTATCCTCCAAAAAAAGGAAGCCAATCTGGTAGTCCCCTGCCATAAACAAACTGTACAACAGAAGGAAGAAACTGTTGCAAAAGAGAGTAAAATCCCATGAGTGGAGGAGCTCCCTGGTCAGCCTCAGTAAGAAGCTTAGATCCCTTATAAGATCCTCCAAAGCTAGCTACAAAAACAAAATCACCACTAATTCTAAGGACAACCACAAAGCATTCTATAGCTATGTCAATAATCTCAATGGCAACACCCAGATCTGCTCTGAGTTACAGCACGACGGCACGAAAATTACAGAACCAACTGATATTGCCAACATCCTGGCAGATAGGTTCAGTGCTAACTTTACCCCTCCACCCCCTAAAGGGCCCATATCTATACAAGAAGAATGCAGAGTCCCTGTAATCACAACTACGCAGGTAAAAGGTGCACATTCTAAAGCCAAAAACACAGCATTCATGGCACCGGACAACATCCCAGGCTGCGTTTTACATGAACTTCAGAACAAACTGGCTCCCCACTTAAGCACCATGTTCAATAATAGCCTCGCATCAGGCTTTGTGCCCACTGAATGGCACACAGCAACAGTTATCCCACTCCACAAAGGGGGAGCCCCCACTGATCCTGGGAACTATCGACCTATTAGCCTGATGAGCTTGGTCTGCAAGGCCATGGAACGTATCATCATGGAACTCATTAACAAAGACATTGGTAATTTCCAAACTCTGGATCCCACCCAGTTCGGGTTTGTGAAAGGCAGATCATGCCTCCTGAACCTGATTGACTTCTTTGAGGCAGTCACCAAAGCTGTAGATGAGGGTAAGGTGGTTCACACAGTCTATCTTGACCTCGCCAAGGCTTTCGACACCATCCCCCATTCTGGAATTATAGCTAAACTAACTAAACTAGGTATAAATCCCTACGTCATAAGATGGGTTGCCAAATGGCTTACTGACAGAACCCACACTGTAAAAGTTGCAGACTCCAAATATGACCTCAAAGCAGTGACAAGTGGAGTACCAAAGGGTTCGGTCCTGGGAACTCTCCTGTTTGGTATCTACTTCTCTGAAGTACAGGCTAACACAGAAGGCCTCTGGCTAATGAAGTTCGCAGATGACTGCAAAAAAGGAGCCATAGTCAAGTCCCCAAATGATGTGGACATCCTACAGAAGGGTCTTACTGAGATAGATGCCTGGTGTCAGAGCCATGGCCTCAAGCTCAATGCCAAAAAATGCAGTGTCATCCCCTTTGGCAAAAACTCTGTACCCATGAACTACCACATAGGCAGCAATCTACTTAACACTGAATGTGTGATAAGAGACCTTGGGACCCAGGTGGATAGTAGTCTCTCCTTTGATTGCCACATCGCCACAGTAGTCAGGAAGTCCTTCTACATGGCACACCTCATCATAAAACCGTTCTCATCCAGGAAAAAAGAGGTCACTGTTCCTCTCTACTTGACACTCATTAGGCCCATTATACAGTACAACACCACTTTTGGAATGTACCTCACAAGACATCTGCAGCAGCTGGAAAGGCCACAGAAGTACCTCACAAAGAGGATTACTGGCCTCAATCAAATGTCCTACACTGACTGTCTCAAAAAACTCGAGCTTTACTCCGTAGCATATCTCCTACTCTGAGGTGATCTCTGACTAACAATTAAAGCTATGTCAAACCCAGAGCTATTGGAAATGCTACACCTAAAGAAATCCCAGTCCCTCTGTGCTACACGCTCTAGGGAAATAAACCTTGTCACCACAATAAACAGGACATGCTGGAGGGATAGATTCCTGTCCCAGAGACTTCCCATACTCTGGAACAGGCTACCCATCTATGTTAAGCAAAGTTCTTCATTAGCACTCTTTAAGAAAAATCTTGATGAGTTGATGGGAAATAGGAAATACACCCCAGGGAACACTTCTGTGTCTCTGCTCGACAGTGGCACAGGAAAATAACTTTCTTGGGTGGCGTAAGCCAGGGAACCTTGTTGGCTAGGCTTACATAGGCCCTTGGGCCAATAGCCTAGTACCTACCTATGAACCTATGAACCAGTATATCACCCAATCTCACTTCTGTGTATAGTGTAATTTTCTTTTCATATGTTAAGCATCTAGTATTCAGTGTTGTCCAGTGTATATAAATAGTGTACAAGCATGTGCGTCAGGACTTTTTGTAATAGAGTTATTGATTTTTTTTTAATACCAATCATGTCTTGTCTTTTTGTGTATGTTTTTTCCTGTAAAAGAGCTGACAGTCGAAATCTCATTTAGGAAGTACTTGTGTTTCATAAATGACAATACCTTTTCTTTGACTCTTGGAATCTTTAATTGAAAGTTGTACATTTTTTTTTTCAAAAATCTGCACAAATTTGAATTAATCTCAAACTTTGTTTCTCTAATAGGCTTGCAAGATTGGCCCTTCCAAGCACTCTCAAAAGCTGTTTGATTCTCTATCTTTCTGTATAAAATTATCTCTGTTTTACTAGGTAGATTTGGAGCCTGTAAAAGTTATTTTTCAGTGCAGACACTATATGAGACTGCCACTAGGTAAGCTGCTAAAGCCATCTGTACCACTAAGCTTGCAGCCAGTGCTACTGCTAAAGAAAAAGGACACTTCATATGTTAATTAATTTCAGGCTTGTTAAAACTATTTTAAGTTCATAGGTTCATACGTTCATAGGTTCATACTAGGCTATCTGCCCTAGGGAATTTATAAGCCTAGCCAGAGTTGTGTGCACCACCCCTTGAAGAAGAAAAGAATACTATACCCGTTAGTTTCATGCCTCTGTCAGTGAGTGAGAGATAGATGGGGTAAACCTATGATCTCCCATCCACTGGTCACATCCATTCTCTCAAGACAAAGCCAGCAGCGTCTCTCGCTGGACCGGGGATTCCACAGCATAGCATACTCTGGGGAGTCTCTGGTCTCTGTCAGCACATCCAGCACATCCTATCCTATTCCGTGTAAGTTTCTTGTGTTCTTTCTTGGCTCTGGTGGATTTGGATTTTTGGATTTTTTGAGGAGAGCATGTCCATTAATTCCGGGTTGGTATGGCAGGCACAGGTCACCTCTGGAGCAGATGGGAGCAGATGGAGTGCGACTGAAGTGCTGGAGTTTTCTTCAGTCGGGCAGCATATGGCATTTTTTTTTTTATCCTTTTTTTTGGAACTTTTGGGGGGTCTTTCAGTGTGCAGGTGTGATGTTACGTAGATACATTGCATTGGGGCATTGTCCATTGTCATTAAGATGATAGAGTGAAAGTACGGGGATCAAATGATCTCCTTGATCTGGATGATTTGAATCCCAATCAGGTCAGGTGGGCAATGTAGAAGGTCCTCCTAACCACTTTGGCAATGTGAGCACTTTGGCAAGTTAGCACATATGTTGCTCTTACCCATAATGAGCTTGTCCTGGCTTTAATGTATCACTTCGTTAGACATGAGCAACGTTTTAAACTTTCCCTGCTCCACTGTCCTGTTGATTTACTCACATTATTTTAGCCAAAACACACACACATTGCTGTTTAAAACTTCCCTTACCTCCACTGTCACTGATTTATTCTTGGGCTAGTACCTCTACCTGTGAGGGTCACTATGCTCCCCTGCGCTACCCCAATTCCCACCCACCCAGCCCTTATCATTATCTCCTCCCCTTCCTCATTCCTAGCCCCTCTTCTTCCAACTAGCATCACCAGTCTGTACTACTACCTCATTATCCAAAAGCATTCACACAATCCCTTTACAATCCTATGTCACTTTACCTCCACACTTCTTCTTCTTCTTCTCTACTTCATCACTTAATTTATTCTTCTCTATTGCTGTGTCTTAGCAATCTATACTTTTATTCTCCTCCCCCTTGTACAATATTTACTTCTTCCTCCTCAGCGAGTACTTCTTCAATATTACCCTTCCTTTAATAATGATAGCAGACATGATTTCCACAAGCATTTTAGACTATACATCAACAACATAATCGTTCTCCTAATGCTATCTTTAATTCACATTTTCACCCTAGCATACCATAGAATATTCTACATTTCTCTAGCTGACTATTCTCTATTAAAATCTTAACCTTTCTCCATAATAAGAGGCCACCCTGCCTGGCATCTCCAGCAAGACATTTCTGTTTGCATCTGTTTTTCCCCTCATCTTCCTCCATTCTCCTATAACATATCTTCCTTTTCATTAAACTATAATCTCCCCTTAACTACACCACAGTCCTCTCTATCTACCATGTTATCATTTTGTATCTTCTCTACTGTTCATTTTGTGTCACCTTATTACCTGTTATGGTACTCTCACACTTTATATACACTCACACACTACTGACTACCCTACCTATACTCAGGGTAAACCCTCCTTCATAACTTAAAATTTATTTAAGATCCAACTTATTTACCTTTACAAATTCAAAACATCTAAGCATTCAGTTCACCTTGACATAACCTGAGATTGTCTGCCCCTAACTCCTATACAGCACCCACAGAACTTTTACTTACTTTTATTACCTTTTGTAGTATTCTAAACAATGTTACAGACCTACAAACATGGTTTATTCAATGTTCACCAGATATTACTGTCATTAGCAAAACATTTTTAAAACCCCATATAAAAGATTCTGATGTGACAGACTACACAAAAAGGGAGAGGCATTGCAATTCTGTATAATAACTGTCTAAATTTCTCACTCCTCAAAACTAACATACTAACCTTCCAAAATACAGAACTTCCTATCTCTCTTCTCAATGTTAAACATAAAAAGCTTTGTATAGTTGCCCTCTAAATACCACCAGGTAATACTACTAGTTTATTAAAATATTTCTTTTGTTGGATAACTACAAATATTACTACTGAAAAAATTATCTTAGGCAATATTAAAACTGACTGTTTACCTGTGACATCTAACACCCAACTACCAGTCTTAACTTGTATGTGTTCAAACAGCTTTTATCTTTCGCCACTCGACTCAACAAAATGAATCATAACGATTCTATCCTTGACTGGATACTTGTCTCTGGCCCTGGCAAGTATGCTATCTCAGGGGTCGTACTTGATTCCCTTAGTGACCATCACTTGGTTCTATATTAGTTCATTGCAATGCAATTGCAGTGAACACCGATCATCAATCCTCATTCAGCAAAAAATCATTTCAGCGAATTGCTGAATTTACCAAGGGAAGTAAATACTTGCCCTACAGCACAACAGACCAACAGCTATGCAAATGGAACCCACCCAAGTGGGGGGCTTCACTCCTCACACTCCTCCAACTATATATACCAACTTCGAGATTGCACTGGATAATAGGGCAAAGTTGTACTGTTGGGCAAGTATTTACTTGGCCTTAGTAAATTCAGCAAATTGCTGAAATTATTTTTGCTGAATGAGGGTGGATAATCCAGTGTTTGCTGCAATTGCATTGTGATGAACTGATATAGACCCCCATCACTCTATATTCACCAATAGGGAAGTCACCCACCAGCTAAAAATACATCAAAACAGAACTAATCAAAATCTTTCTAACTTTCATCCTGATCATCCTCTATAATCTACTAAAATCCATCAGCCAGTCTCCATTCAAAACCCTACCCCTAGATCAAGCAGCAAATTAAACAGCATATTCATACATACTTTAAATATCCTTGCCTCTATTAGAAATAAAATAGTAAAAATATTCAAACTCTCTGGCTGCCTCATTCTGCAAGAATTCTCATGCAAAAACATGACAAAGCATGGAAATAATTGCACAAAGATAAAATTCCTAAAACCTTACAGAAGGAATTGCACAACCTTACCAAAAAGCAAATTCACATAGACAAAAAAGATATTACAGTGACCCACAAGATAATCATAAAAATTCCAAAGAAATTCTTGAGTTTAATTAAGAAAATGTTTCAACCTGGTTCTCCTTCCTCACCAACCCCCCATCTGGACTTATCTCCCTCAGAAACAGCTACCAAATGTAATACTTTCTTTGTTGGCATCATAGCCTCTCTTACCACCAGCTCTCCCCAACAATTTAATCAACCTCAGTATCTATTAGTCCTGACAACCATGCCTTCAATCTCCAACCTGTCTCCACAGCATATGTTAAACAGTTACTATAGAAGCATAAACCTTGTTCTCCTTCTGCTGATGAACTACCTGCTGAGTACCTTAAGCTCACTGCAGACTCCATAGCATACTCAGTCTCAATGATCATTAGCAGATCTATTCAAGCCTCCCATGTCCCTGTCTCATGGAAAATAATTAATTATTCCCCTCAATGAAGAAGGTAACTCATCTGAAATCTTTAATTTCCGGCCAATTACATATTGTCTCCCCTTTCAAAGATCTTGAAAAAGTATATTCATAGGCATCTCTTTCAGTATCTCTTGCAAAATTATCACTTAACCCCAACACAACATGGTTTCCAACCAGGCCATGGCATCACTATAGCTCTCCTTAACTTTCCTAACATCATTACTAACATCATTACTAATTCTAGAAATCAAGGAAAGTTTATATCTTCTGTGTTTCTAGATATCTCAGAAGCCTTTGACACAATGTCACATGAGAAACGTCTGCTACAAATGTCTTCTGTAGTCCTTTCCAAACAAACTCTTCTATGATCCTCTGACCACCTATCTGAAATATGTGAATCTGTTGAATGACTGTCTTCTTGCTCTCCTTTTCCCCTAGTTAAAACAGGTGTTCCTCAAGGTTCTGGTCTCAGTCCACTTCTCTTTAATATTTTCTTCAATAACCTATATACCTCCTCTCAGCAAGCTTGCCTTATTCAATATATAGATGACTGAACTCTCATCTTCTGTTGTGACAGCCCACTACAAGTACAATTCATGACACTAAATACCATAATCTCAGTCAAACTTTAAACCCAAAAAGGCTAAACTGCTACTATTTTTTCTAAAGTCCCATGCCAATGCTAAAAGTAACTTCCACGTTACCTCTTTTAAATAATACAGCCATTGAAGTAGTTACCCATACCAAATTGCTTTGAGTCACCATAGATGACAACTTAAAGTCTGATTTTTGTGCACAAAACTGAATAAAAATAGCTCATCAAAACCTAGGTCTGCTGTACAGATCACAAAATAACTTACTCATGCTACAAGATTAACCCTCACTAACACTTATCTTTTACCCTCTCTTCTCTATGGCTCACCTATTTTGACTAACATACAGATCTCTCTTGAATCACAAATTGAGCAATGCTGTAACAAGATAGCTTGATTTGCAGCTACTTGTCCCATAAAGTCCATCATTACTCTGCAGTACATACTCTCAACTGTTAGAACTTCCACATCAACTAGCCCATATGCAATTTCTTCTAACCCATAAAATATCATAAAACCCCTGTACCTGCCATTCTATCTCCTCAGTACTTCATCTCTGTCTCTGCACTCTCAAGACAAAAACCTGCTTGAAATCTATAAACCACAAAAAGTACAAGGCAGAGTTTATACTCACACTGTATATCCAGGACAGCCATGGTGGTGCAGCGGTTAGCGTTGCCATCTCACACCAAGAGGTTCTCCGGTTCGATTCTTGGATGGGGTGCCTCCTGTGTGGAGTCTGCATGTCCACACTGTGATCGTGTGGGTTTCCACTGAGTGCTCCGGTTTCCTCCCACATCCCATAGACATGCTGCAGCCAGATTGGACACTGTAAATTGGCCCTAGGTGTGCATGTGTGTGTGTGTGTGTGTGTGTGTCTTCTGTGGAAGGTTGGGCACCGGGCTGGCAACTTGACACTGTAAGACTCCACTGCCAATCACAAGCAGACAGATGATCCGCTGTGGTGACCCCTAACTGGGAAAAGCCAGAAGAAGAGGAAGGAATTCTATCCCAAGTTCAGTAAGAATTGTACCTGACCTCCATGTATTTAAGTCCTCTCTCAAAGAATTTCTCACTAATGCATGGCTATGATCATGCTCCTCATTTGTATTATCTATATTAACAAATACATTACATTCTTTCTAACCTAACCTGTCATCATAATATTTATACCTTTCAACACATGCCCTTTACCCACTCTGAGGGTGGACTTACATCTTTTTATTTTTATTTCCAAGCATAGTAGACTATTCTTTTAATAGATTTGTATATACTGAGTGTTGTATTTAATTGTCATACGTTATTTCTGCTTATTTTTACATTACTGGTGTTTCCACACACTTTATTGTATCCTACTTATTCCACTGTCAAACTGTATGTATATATGCTTTTTTAATTACATTTGTACTAGTGTTTATGTGATGTTATTTAACTCTCTCGAGCTTTTCTTACTGGATCTCCACTGAAAATGGATATTTATTGCCCAATCAGACTTTCTCGGTTAACAAATGTCAATACAAAAATAAATACAATAATTTGTGAGTAATAAAGCCATAGAATCAAACCCATGACAAAAAGGAACCTGATCATCTTTATTCTGTGTATTAACTGTTAATGGCAAAGGGGATTTGACATTCTCAAATATGTAAGTTGAGGTGTAGAGTTTTGAAATGACTGGATAGAGACCTATTTCGGATAACACTGTAGCTGTTGTCCATTGAATTGTTCCTTTATTGGATTAATAATTTGAGGCAAATACATATTCCTGTGTAAAAGTTTACATTGCATTGATGTTTGTAATATCTTTAATGATAACTGACACATGCCAAAGCCTAGCATATTTGCATGGCTGATGGCAATGTCTTAGTGCGTGTGTAATTTTATTTTGAGTTTTTGCCATAGGATATGAAGTACCAGCTCTTTAAGTCATTTCTGCATACTGACAGTGCTTCATGTTAGCTGTCAAGCAAAGAAAAAAGAAACCACTTTAGAATGCTGACTTTGTGTGATAACCTGCTGTTTTCATTAACCTCATGATGCATTTATAATACGTATTGAGAAAGGGTCCATACAGAGTTTACAAAACATGTTTTACAGTATATATCATTACAATATATACATATATGAAAAATGTATTCCCCTAGGTGGAACTTTCCAAAACCTTTCTGTTGCTAAGTGTACTTCCCATACATTTGCACAGGTATTGTTTGTAACATCATGCACATAGAGGTGCAGTTTTACTATAGTCAGCACTATGATTACTGCTGGTGCCACAGATCACATCTTTTTTACTAACTGTTATGCACACTTGTATTGCAATATTCATGTTTTAAATTGCAAGTGTAGTTCAGGTTCAAGTACAGAAAAAAATAATGTATTGTGACCTCATGGACTGGGGCTATTACTCAGAGCATACTTACGTAACTTGTTAAGACACTGTGAAAGTTACATAACATCTGTATTTTCTTCATTCAGTACTGTCCACGGTGCAGACTAACATGCATCATCACCAATCTCATTTGTATAACTGATGAATAAGCCTTTGTGTATGTGAAATAAACTTTTGAGATTTTGTAATGAGCATGTAACAGTTGCTGTTGCAGCGCTCCTTCACTTGAGTTTCATGGGTTTCTGGCAACATATGGAAGACAGTGACATGTCTGACTTGTGAAGCTTATATAGGCTATAGGTTATAGTTACATAAAGAAACTGCTCCCTGCTTATGCTGTTCTAAATCCTTGACACATTTGTCTTCTATTCTTTAATTGTTATTGTCATGGGGGTATATGGGGATTGTAGATGTCTTTGACTGATCTAATTCATATATTTTATTTTAAATGATGATGCCTGCATCTAAGATTTTTTTTCTGCCCAGTATTAGATCAGCTTTACTCTCTCACCCCTATTGTGTTGTGTGTCATGTCTGATATATTTTTTTTCATTTTTTTACCTCACAACAGGGATATGACACAAAAAATAAGGAAGGTGTCATTCCCCCAGAAGCCTTCATTCTCAGATGCTAAGAATGAGGTCATAGATCCTTATTTAGCAGACAAGCCATTCCATGACTGTGCTGGGCAGTAGGTGTTCAATGATGTGAATGCTGTGGGTGGCCATGGGCATGACGACAAGAGTGTCTGACATATGGCCAGTGATATGATCAAGAATGCTATCAATAGAGCCAAGGCTGAGGCACAGAAATGAATAACTACTTTGTGGTGAGCCTACTACCAAAATATGACTGACTGTAATGGAAGAGATCCTGTTAACTGTAAGGGAACCTGGCAGCTCAGGAGTTACACAGCACTGTAATGGATGTGGGGATAGAGGTGGAAGACAGACACAGAACGTTGACCAGTGATTCTGCAGGTATTCCATTATTTATATATATATATATATATATATATATATATATATATATATACATATACATATATATATATATATATATATATATATATATATATATATATATATATATATATATATATATATATATATATATATATATAAAGTTACACAGCACTGTAATGGATGTGGGGACAGAGGTGGAGGACAGGCACAGAACGCTGACCAGTGATGCTTCAGGTGTGCCATTATATGGGTATACCTAAAAACACCGACATGCAAAAACACCAACAACGAGATAACCGACACCACAAAACCGAAAGTTCAAAAACACGAAACTTCACATGTCTGACAAACCACAATCCCAACAATCAACAAAACAAAACAAATACCTTTTCCATAACACACACAACACAAGCACACCAAAAACCTTACAAACCTACACTAAACCTTACATACACAACTGTCTATGCACTAACCTTAACCCAAACCCTAACCCTAAGGTCCGTCATTATCGCACACTCACCTAACCCGCGCCCTAACCCTAACTCACTTAACCCGCACTTAACCCTAAAGTCTGTCACTATCATACACTTACCTTACCCGCACCCTGACCCTAATGTCCGTCACTATCACACACTTACCTTAACATGTCGGTGTTCTCAGTGTCGGGATTTTCAATTGTCAGTCATCTCCATTGTCGCTCTTCCGGTGTCGGTTATCTCATTGTCGGCGTTGTCAGCATTTGGTGTTTTCAGGTAGACCCCATTATTTATATATATATATATATATATATATATATATATATATATATATATATATATATATATGCAGTTGTAGAATTGTAAGCTTTTTCCTGAGTTGTCTTATGTTTTACGTTTTGAATACCTCTATCAATTGTAGTTTTGTGTATCTAGGGACATCTGACATTGAGGTTACATAACAACCTTTACATGGTATGAGCAATTTTGTTTTTGTCTCTACACATATAGATAGATAGATAGATAGATAGATAGATAGATAGATAGATAGATAGATAGATAGATAGATAGGCAGACACACACACATTACTGTAAAGGTTATTTGCATTTGCATCTGCTGTTGCTTTCTTCTGGTTTGTGTACCATAGTGTGATAATTTATTTCTATTTATTCTGTTTTTTTTTGTTGTTGTTTTCTTGCTGTATTCACAGATGAGGCTGGGGGAATCCACCCACCTGATGCTAGAGGAATGGAAGCCTCTGATGAGGATGGAGGACGGAGGATGCAGGTGATGAACAGGCATGGTCTTGAGTTGCACAAGGTATGTCTGACACAGAAGATGTGGCTTACATGTCCATTTTCCACAGTCTGAACACAGTCAGTATACCTATATATAACCATGACACAGAACCATCTGAGAGTGGACAGGTGTATGGGGAAAGTATGCTTACTACTCTCACCCCGATGTTGGCACATCAGTATCTGCCACTTATCATGTGTACAGGGTCATTGTAGAAGCACAGGCAAGTTCTACCAGGACCTCAAAAGAGAAAGTCAAAGTGTCATGCATTCTGACATATGAGCCTGTATGAATCATGTGTGTGACTCCTTGGACTAGATAAAAGACACACTGGACTGTGTAGTGTCTGTTATGGAACATCTACTGGAGATGGTCAGTATCCATGAGGCCAATGAGCTGGTATATCATGGGATGTTACTTGATGTTGCCATGGCCATACCACATCCTGTTCCTGTACTGCAACTACTTCCACTACATAATCTATGGTGGAGGTGATCCCACTCAGAAGTGGTCAGCCATGCAGCCATGGTCATGGAATAGTCTTGATGAGAGCTTACCCAGTAGATATTGTTCACATTTAGGTAGTGTTCTGACATACAGGATCATGGGCAACTCCTGGCAGAGGTCGTTCATGTAGCCGAGGTTGCAGTAATGAACTGGTTCCTCTACCATGCATGACTCACACTGCTCCTGAATGCCAGGGCTTAGAGATAGCACAACTGCAGACCCACACCAGTTACCTCACATAGCCCATGGCACCTCACACACACAAGGTTCTTCAAAACTGACTTCAATACATTTGGAGATACTAACCCTGACAATGTATACTTGCTCTGACCCTCATGTCTCTCATATACACACACACACACACACACACACACACACACACACACACACACACACACACACACACACACACACACACACACACACACACACACACACACACACACACACACACACACACACACATGCACACACACACACACACACACACACACACACACACACACACACACACACACACACACACACACACACACACACACACATATGCACTTCTCTTATGTTAGGCTTGCCTCCTGTAATCCCCCACCCTGTTCAAGAGATGATGTCTCTGCCCTGTTTTTTGCACAGTTTTGTGACTTAGGGTTGTCTATGTCTTATGCACAGAGTGTACAGTTAATGATTGCTTTGCCAATTGCCTCCTTTCATTATGATATGTACTGAATTTCAGTGTGTTTCTGTCTGCTTAAGTTTAACTGCTCCCTGCTGGAATGGTTTCCGGAGTATGATGTTATGTTAGATGGCATAACCAGTCAGTATTTTAGTAGAGGTAGTGGGTCATACCGCAAGTCACCTACAGATATATCTAGACATCAGAAATGTGACTTCAGCAGGTCAGTGATATGCTCCATGATATTTCTACTTATTGTGTAAACATTGCTGTAACCTTCTTCACTGGGGTCGTGTGGGTTTATTATGGGAGTCATGAACCAAGGTTCCAGTGCATGTCCTGCATCACCCACTACATGTCCCTGTGGGAAGTCTTTCCTTGAAAATCTTAGGTACAGGTCACAGATATGCCTTATGTGAGAGGTATGGAAACTGCAAGGGTGACCTGCACACACATTACAGATGATGCCTTATGTATTACATATCACCTGGCAATTGATGAAATAATAGCCTTCTTTGTTTATGTACCTCATTCCTAGTTCATCAGGCGGACCTTTGATTTAAGTGTGGGTGCAGTCTATGGCCCACAATACCTCAAGGAAATGGACTATGGCATAGGAAATTTGCATGCTGGATCTCTCTCATCTGGGGTACATACGAACCAAATTTGGTCTGCCACATGCTACAGCAATACATTGAGAAACTAATCTCTGCAACTAGTATATGTAAGGATACACATTAATTTCCACTGGGATGGGTTCTCCATGATTCCCATGGGCACTCAGATGAGGAAGGCAAATGTTCACTATTTGTTCTATAGTATCCTTGTCCACTAGTAATGCTTTAATAGTTCTATTTCAGGTAGTCCATTTAGGTCAAATGTAGTTTGCAAACTTAAAAGTCTATGTCTTCTAAGCCGAGGTCTGACAGCAGCAGCACCTTGCATTAGAACCTGTTGCACATACAGATTGATAATGGCTGCAGCTACTCCCTGTATGTCAGTATGTCTTGGAATTCAGAGCTAAAGGGAGCATGACATGTCTGAGCTTGTTTTATACATTTCTGAATCATTCTGCCATGATTATTTGTTTCATTTGCATGTATGTCAGTTATTTATTTGCTCATTAGCATATTCAGTTGCTAACCCTTGTTTTATAGCCAGCCACAATATGTACTGCAGTTTATTGAATCGGAAAGAGCTCAATCATTACTGCTTAGCTAGTAAACAGGCTTAGCACAATGTGTAGGCATTCATAAATACATGCCACTATCTTACCTTTCTGAACAGTGCAATGTGTGAATTTATTGACAAAAGGGCACAATGTGAGCAAGGCAAATACCTGTAAGCAACACACTCTGGAAAGAGTAGATAGTAATGCAAATCAAGATTATCCAGAGGCTCCACACATGAGCAAATATGCAGACGACGAAGAGTTGTTTGTAGTGCAAAGAGTGTACACAACATCCTCTGTGAAAAAAGACAGTTTCAGTACAAATAAGGAAAGAAGCTAACTGGGGACTTACAAAAATTACCAGAGAATCCTGGGAAGACTAGCAAATACCATATAAAAATGTCATACATCTCTTACAAGATAGGTTGAAAGGGGTGAGGCTTATAGCATGGAAATGTAAAAAGAGCTCTAGGTATACACTTAGGAGTATATAACAGAAATGCAAAAACCAGATAATTTAAAGCTGGAGACCAGCGGTTGGTTTCCATTTCCCTAGCAGAAATGAAGAGTTTGGTAAAATGGAAGGTGCTATTTGAAATAACAAATGGAATGCTGTAAATAAACTATTGACTTACATAGGCTGGTAAGAGAGGAATAGAACAGATAGATATATCAGTATTCTGAACCTGTGGATGGAGGCACATATCTCTCTGCAGTAACAGAGATTAGTAATGCCCTCTTAACAGAGAGAATTGACCTCTAAATAGTCAGTTCAGATAAAAGTCACAGTAGCTAAGTCACAGAAACTAGAAAAAGGGAAGCTTAAGTTAATTAACAGGGAAGTATTTGTAGAACTACCTGGCAGCATAAACCTGCGTTGACACCAGGCTAAGGTTACATCACCAGGGAAAGTTACAACAAAGCCTTCAAAATACCAGAAGCTCAATGAAAGATTATACAGCAAATAGTAAGGAAATTGCTTAAAACAAACATATTAGAGTATTTCAAAATGAATGTAGCAATGTCATACTATTGGTCCTTAAACAAAAGGAACTAAAGACGTGTTAGAGTGGTGATAATAAGAAGCAGAATATAGTTATAAAAAGAAGTGGGCAATTATCCAGTAAATTAGGTGGAACCAGTCTGAAAGTTAGAGAAGGGGAAGAGCCTTAATGGCCTAAAAGGTGCGATGTCTGGCCCAACAGAGCTGCATTGGCTAGCTACATTTCCTCCCTTCACATAAGGGATGGATTTTCTTTGGCGATATAGCCCATGCAGTAGCATAAAATTGATGGCTTCAATCTGCAGGGGTCACTTTTAACACAGAGTGGTCATTTTCACCAGTGAGAAGCATGTATGTTATACGAACGTTTTGACAAAATTATATAAACTTTTGTATATAATGTGCGTATAGCAGCAATGCTGCATTTCCTGATGTGTGTTCTAACATATCGGGCTTTGTCATTAAGAAAGATAAGACTTGGCTAGAGTAATTATTGAGGAAGGGTTATTAATGAATGAATGATTGAGTATACAAGAGGGTAAGAGGGAAACAACAGAATATAACTAGCATTTACCCTTACTTAAGGAGAACCTGGTGACCACAGCAGAATCTCTGGGGAAGAAACTTGTCTACTGAAACAGAGAACTCAAAGCTGGAATTATTTCTACTTTGAACAACAAAAGAAATCCTGTTTGCAGAAATGTTTTCCCAGCACTTTGAAACTGTGTTAAACATACCCACTGGGATTCAAAAAGGCTTACTGCAGTACAGAAACCTTATCATCAAAGGTTTCTACATAGTGGTAAGCTTTTCTGTTTCTCAGTCTTACACTATGGTGTCACCTTACAGAGACTTTAGTGTTAAACGGGCAACGCTGCATGTAATGCTGCAGTTTGGAGAAGTGGCCAGTGCTAATTAGCAATGTGCTTTCCCTGGAAATATTTGCAAAACTCTCTTTACTCAGCTTACCTATTCAGAGAATCAGGGTCTATATTAGAACACCGAACGTTCAAAATTTCGAGTGTTCTAATATCGACCCGTTTTCAGGGAATACTGAAAATATCGAAGAAACAGAAAACCAAATTTTTTCCTAGGGAAAGAATTCGGTTGTCCGTTTCTGTTGCTTTGGTATTTTCAGCGCTGTGGTGGAAAGTTACGGGTCAGGTTCAGGTAAGTGTGCGATTGTGTGGACGTGAGGGTTAGGGAGGGTTAGGTGAGTTAGGGTTAGGGCACGGGTCAGGTAAGCGTGCGATATGCGATTGTGTGGACGTGAGGATTAGGGTAGGGTAGGTGAGTTAGGGTTAGGGCGTGGGTGAGGTGACTGTGCGATAGTGACGCACCTTAGGGTTAGGGTTTGAGTTAAGGTAAGTGGATAGTTAGTGGTGTATGTATAGTTTAGTGTAGGGTTAGGTGTAAGAGTTTAGGTGTATGTGTGTGGATTGCTGTTTGTTTGGTGTACGTGTGTTGTGTGTATGTGTTTTGGAACAGCAAATTTTTTCCCTAGGAAAAAATTTGCTGTTCTGAATGTTCAATGTTCTAAATTTTCGATTCATAGGGTTTGATATTAGAACACTCAACATTTTGAATGTTCGGTGTTCTAATATAGACCCGAGAATCAAATGGCTAAGTAAATTCTAATTGTATGAGGAAAGAGGGAACACTGTTTTTTGACTGAAGTTACCCATTCACTCCTATAAGAGTACTCACAGTATAGGTAAGTCCAGTGAAGCAGTAAGGATGGGTTCTGTCAGCATGTGACTATATTTAGATGTGTGTGTGTGTGTGTGTGTGTGTGTGTGTGTGTGTGTGTGTGTGTGTGTGTGTGTGTGTGTGTGTGTGTGTGTGTGTGTGTGTGTGTGTGTGTGTGTGTGTGTGTGTGTGTGTGTGTGTGTGTGTGTGTGTGTGTGTGTGTGTGTGTGTGTGTGTGTGTGTGTGTGTGTGTGCATGTGCGCATGTGTGCTAGAGCATGCATGTGGGTGTGTGGTTCAGTTTTACTGTAAGTGTGAGCGATTTTATGGGTGGGCTTGTGTGTGTGTGTTGGGGGGGCATTAGTGTCTGAATGTGTCTGTTTGCATGTAGGATGGTGCCATTCTTAAAATAATGCTAGGGCTGATAGGAAGAACACTAGCACAGACAGGTCTGACAAAGCAGTCCCCTGATTCAGATTCCTGGCAATGGACCACTAAGGTGTTTCTCTATGCAGCCTTACCATGATAGTGAATTTGAATTTCTGTTCATGATAATTACTCAGCTCGAGTTGGACACTTCACAGACAGAAGAGAAATTCTTTGAATCCTGCTGCCTGTATTATTTTGTGCAAAGACTAAAAGACTTTATGTTATTTGGAAGAGCATGTTTTTTTTTGAGTTGGCTGTATAAAATCAACTGCTTTATTTTATAGAGTGGTGCCTTGGCTGGCTTAAGTGTATACCGTATAGACAACAATCTACTTATGTTGCCTGATGTGCTGAGAAAAAGGGCGAAACATAGTATATCTATAGTTAGCTTTTTTTTTTTTTTTTACTGGCCTGAATGCACCAGTTAAAAGTATAGATTAAAAACTCATGAGCATTAAGTCATGTAGCTGAAACACTGGTATATTTTAAAGAGATGATTTGCATATTTATTATGGGCCTACTCTTTAGAAGGGTTAAGGTATTCCATTCCATTCCATTTTTGCCAACATGAGGGATCCCACGTCTTAATGATTCACTATATATTTTTTTCTTTTTTCTCTGCTTCATTTCTGACCCTTTTTTGCTCTGTAAATGCTGACATTTACCCACATTTCATGGGTCCTACTTGACACCAGTACTTAATGTCTGGTCAAGCTACATACTGATAAAATTCTTAACAAGGATAGCACCCACAACCCTCTTGGACATGGGCAGTCATTGCTAAATATAATCCTGGGTATTGACTACAGTTTCTATGGTATTATATTGGGATGAAATGGCTAGGCTTGAAATTACCTCTGGGTCAATAGCCTAGTAAACTCCTATGATCCTATGAATTTGAATAAAGACACCAGAGAAGTAGAGAAACTTGCAAGATGTTTACTACCACCCGAACTCTACAGACAAACAAATCATAGGTGGTTACATGTGCACGTGTAACATCTGTGCATGTACAATAGTGATAGCATACTCGCTGCAAAATGACTGTAATTTTACTGAAGATTTATATACTGTAGTCATTTAATCAGTACTCCTTCTAGCTTTCTAGAAACTCTTGGGTGCTTCCTTGCTGCCTGCAAGGTCCTGAGTGCTGTTCATAGAGTGGGGCAGTGTGAGGGCTTTTCTCTTTCTTCGGTTGACACCAACTCCATAGCCCCACACTACTTGAGCAGATGTCTCCAGCCATCATCAGTTTTCACCAAGGATTGCAGGTGGAGGGCATATCTCAGGCCCATGCCCCACCCCTCCCCTCATCACCCGAGTCATAGTCATGTCTTCAGCCTGGGAAGAGAAGAAACTAAGTGCTTTCATCATGACAAGTTACAGTAACAAAAGTAAAAACTATGCATTTGTTTAGGAACATTGGGACATTCATCATCACTAGTAATACTGATCAGTAAGTAAGAAGGACTTATTTTTGTATATATTCATGATACTTAGTGTCAAAGTATTACTTTCATGATAGCTTAAATATTCAGTCTTGTCTTATAAATGGTATTAGTTTAGCTTTGTGCAGACTAGGTATATCACTTTCATAAAGTATAAAGAGGGTGAAGCACTCCTGATTGTGCCATCCTTCTAATGAGATGTTAAACCGAGGCCCCATCTGGTGGAGCTGATGGTAGCTTACATAGATATAAAAGATCCCACGGCACCCATCCAAAAAAGTAGGGGAAGTTAATTGATGCCCTGGCCAAATTTCCCCTAGTAATATAAATACCACCTTGGGAGTCACTGAAGAGGGGCTTCTAGCCTAGTGGGAGTGACCCAGTCAGCAAAAGATGGATGGATAAATAAATAAATATGTTTGCATATCGTGTATCATGCAGTTTAAGTCATCAATGTCATCTCACAAAGAAAATGTTGATTCCATTCTACATGACCAAATCATCCCTACACTTAATCTTTAATAGCCGTACTGTCATATACCTTAAAGTCCTACTCCATCTGACAGGCCGGTTCAAGCAACAGAAGAACTTTAACAAATCACTTAGTCAGCTGACTTTTCCCTCTGCCAGGTGCATTCAGCTGTCATTACCTTCCAGAAGACAGCTTCTCCAATCACGATTAAGGATTACAGACCTGCCCACCTAGCAACCAGACTGATCAATACCAATGTCAGCTGATTGATAAGGATACTGTCAATGAGCCAGAGTCCCAAAGGTTAGTGTGTGCAGTTAACATATGTTTCTGTTGTGCTTACATATAAATGAGGCAAGAAAATATAACCAGACAAACACCTGAAACATGACTAGGATTTTTTGGCAATTAATATGCTTATGGAAGTATAACTTGTAAAAGCAAACATTATTGCGGTGCATGTCTTTCTGTGTAATAAGGGCAAAAAATTAATGACAATGAGTCCTAAAGACTGAGTACTTGCAGTCTGCTTTTATCTGTGTTGATATTTCATCACACAATAACACGTTCTAAAGAGACCCCACCAGCAGTCTATTCACTAAAACTGAATCATCTAGGTATCCAGATAACTAATGACTTTTATGATAGCTGGCTTATTTTCTCTAGTGAGATGATTTTGAATGTGCAGTGCAATTTTTTTTAGCATTTTCTGTATTTTAACCGTTAAATAGTAAAACATTTCCTACAGCCTAAAATGTGAAGGAAAGGAGTAGTTTGCAGAAGGAAAACAATGCAGCTGAGTGAGATACTTACCTAAACAGCTGATCATCAAGGAAAGTATTTCATCACTTACCTTGTACACTCTGGTGTCTTACCTTCCTTGTTCCACTCATCTTGCTTTTTGTCCCTTCATCTCAGGTGTTCTTATAGTTTACCTGTAGCTGATATTAGTCTTGATTCAGGTTCTGCTTATACCTGGCTTGCACCCATCTGTTTAAATTTGATATTGTCTGATTTCCCTGTCATTCTTCTATGAAAGAAACTCATCTTCTATCAGCAAAGGAGAGGTCTTCAAGTGCCATATAAAGATAATAAATATTCTATGGCAGCTTATGGATATTGTAAAGATTTTAAGTCTATAATAAATGCAGCTTTGACTGTATACAGTAACTTAAATAAAATTATGGAAAGGTATGATGGGTGAGTATCTAAGTGAAAATATTTCTCTATTTTTCTTTCTTTTCTCATTTCTTCTCCAGTAGCTGGCCATCAATTCATGTATGCCAGCCAAATCCCTTCAACGGAAGAGTCTTACTTCTAGAAGAAGTCCTGCTTCAAGGAGGGCCTTCTTCTTCTCATGCAGATGCCAACAGTTAAATTCCAAGCTGGGCAAGCAGGTGAGATGGGTTCCATCTGATGAGAAACATTTTCACTGGCCTAACTCCCCACCCCCTCCCTCAATGTGCTGATAGCACATATGCAGGCTGGGATGGACTATGAGAGGTTATGTTAAGTGGGTGCCTTACCCCAAGTTGTAGAGCATACATACTTATGCTCTGCCCCAGCCCAACATTAATATTTCAAGTCTTGGCCTCTGTCATGACTTACAAAGTGATGTTTAGTACTGACCCACTTCCCAGGATAGGCACTTCCATCTTGCTTGTCATTGCATTAGGTAGCTAAGGCACTATTCGAATTTAGGTCAACTGGACCATAGTCATGGCTTTATCCCTCTACACCACCAGTGCAACCTCTGTCTACAAAATCTACTGTTGAGGTGAATGTGTCATTCAGCTGCACTGGTATACTTTCACAAGATTTTTTTTTCTTCAGTGAATCTATACATTTGCACAGGAATATCTAGCTGTACACTCTGAGATGATGAGTTTTGGAAGAATATTAATAACATTTTTTAATATGTTTTACATGTTGCTGACCATGTTGCTCCCACTAGGCCAATAGTCTCTTTCAGAGGAGATGTGTGGTAGTGGTATTCCCACTGATCATGGGAAATTTGGCCAGGATAATGGGGAATTTCCCCTACTCTTTTTCAATAAGTGCTGTGGGATCTTTTAAATATAACACCAACTCCAAAAATATCTCTGCAAAATCCTGTCAAAGTCTGAAGATGAGCATCATTTCCAGTGTTTGATAAATGTGAGGTTTCACTGACAAGTGACTACCTTACAGATATTTGTTGTAATTGTATCATTGAAATAAGCCTGACAGGTATCTTTTGACAACATGAAGTCAGAACACACCGCTTCCTGTAAAGACTTTACATGGTTATTGTAGCACAGAAAAAATAAAATAAACTTACCATACTGTTTGGTTAGGAACTATTAATAAACTGAAATATCTCAGCACCTTTAGACAATTAGCGCATAAATAATCATTCCTGCAGACAGATACAATGTTTTCCAGGTAGTACCTGAGCTGCATTTGTACATCTTCTACTGGTAGATGCATTTCTTCATGCTTTCAAAAATAGAAATGTGTTACATATATTGATTAGAGGTCCTCTGAGAATACCTTTGGTCATGAATCAAGAATTGACTTCATGGAAATCATCTATCCATGAAAATCCTATAAGTATGTCTATACTTCTAGCCCTGCAACTGGCTGGTGTAATAACATGCAGAAAGGAAATCTTCCAAAATGGCAATGTTAATTGACTGTAGGGGGCTGAAAATGCTGCAGTGTTAGCTTTAATAGCACAACATGTGCATCTCATATTAGTAAAACATTTTTCTTTTGAAGGACTTTAATATAAAATGCCCCTAGAAATTTTTTTGGAAAGCATCTTTTATTCACAAAATACATTTGTTACTCATACAATAGAATCACATGGGGCTGTGTGATAATATCTAGACTAAAACTGCTAATGTGATTGCATATATTGTGCACATATAAAATAGCCATTGGTATTGCCTTTTTAGGAAGATACTTAGCTCATACTGCAGTGTCACTTTAAAACTACTGTCAGTTGGTTGTGAGTTGCTGAAGTATTAACACTGCTTCTAAAAAGCTGCCATGTTGTCACAAATAAAAGTTACCTGTTTGCTGAAACTATAGAGAATCCTGATATCAATGACTTGATCAATAACTGTTATAGAGAGCCATCAGATTAACTACTGAAGGCTGGCTAAGCTTGGCTTGCTGGTAATGAATATACATTGCCTTGTGACATGAAATGTATGCATGCATTTTTTTCTCTGCCCATAGTGCACATTTCAACTGTTTGCTCATGCGTGACTCCATGGTTGCAGATTTCCATGTTTCTTTAATTAACTGCAATACCCCTTTATATAATGTAAACAGAGACTGAAGATTTGGGTTCTATCCAGTCCTGCTGCAGGGACATAAGGGCCACATAGTGTGGTAGCTTCCAAGGAGGACCTACCAATTTATAACAAGAAAAGTAATGGTGCAAATTCAATAAAACTTCCATGGTAATTTCTTCTGTGTGGGCATTGCAGCATAATGTGAACACAGGAGCAGTGAGTTTTAGATTTAGTAAACTCCATGTAGTGGTGTGGAATCACATGCATTCACATGCAATAATGGAAACTTTTGTGGAATGGAAATTTCAGCACATGTAGCTGAAATTCATGCTAAAAGACTTTCGGCTTTTCCTGGTTAGTGGTCACCACAGCGGAACTCCGGTTCGCTTCTGATTGACAGTGGATTTTTACGGTGCTGAGTTGCCAGCCCGATGCCCAACCTTCAACGAAGGCACCCCCATTCACGCTCGCACCTACCTGCATGTCTTTAACGTCACTCGACTGCGGAGAGGACTCATGCTAATGAATAAAAACAACATAGTGGAGCGATCCAACACCCTTCAACCCAACTAAGTAGATTCCGTATCTGTCTTGGTAGGTTAAGTGGAAATGTACTGCTTACAGAAGACTACATGGAAGCAAGGGCATGAAAAAGTCCAGTAATATGGACAGAATGCCCATGAAAACGTAACAACACACATAAAATGGGTGATTTATACACTGTGGATGTCCAAAAGCATCAGGGGGTGTGTCAGACTAGTATACATTTAAAATATATTTTTTCCACATGTTTGTGCAGTGTGCCACTTGCCACTAAAGGTTTTAAATATTAGTAACAGAAATGTTATTGAAAATGGGAGTATAATGTAGTGTCACAACAGGTACAGTAATACCCTGCTTTGTGTCTTTAAATCCATGCTCTCATGCTGTTGCCCAGCATTCACGGCTACTAACCATGTAGATTCCAGGCTGTCAACATGGTTATTATGCAAATGAGTGCAAAAAGCAGTGGATTTGTTGAATCACAGAAAGCAAGAACTGTGTAGGGCTACTCACTTTGTGAAAGTTCCTACACTGTGTTTATTTTTCCCATGGATGTTGATGACATCGGGGGATGTCAGGTAACTTGTTCTTTTTGGGGGGGGTGTTCTGCATGTGTTTACACAGTGTGCCACTTTACATGAATGGATATGGCAATGCATTCCATGTTTGTGCAAGCAGACCACCCATGGATCAGACATCAACTAGACATCCAAACAATAGAAAACAGATGCATTCAATCAGTACTGCTGAGCACTGCTGGACATCTTGCAAACCCAGTAAGTTGCACTGCACTGTGCTCATTTCCTCCAGTTGTAGGACATTGCATAACTACTCATGTGGTGGCAGGTGTTAAGTACTGGACTGGAGAGCAAATGGTCCTGGGTTCATATATAGGGTGTAACAATAGGAGGTGCTGCCAGCCATGCCAGGGAGAAGTAGGGCAGTGGATGTATGACTTGTGTCAGCACAGCTAGCTATGGTTTTATAAATAATTGGATGTCATTAGTATATCAAACTGAGCTGTACAGATGCTTGTGCTAAAAATGTATATGTCAGCTTTGCTTGTGTTAATTGTGTTAAAATGTATCAACAGTGCACCCTGCTGAAATGAAGAGAAATGTACATGTATTATGGTATCTGAATTAAATGTATATGTTTTAATAGAGGAGACTGGCACAGCAATGGTTAACCAGCTGGCTTATTTTAAGAAAAATAGGGGTAATTTAAACGAGCTGTTAAATCATTCACCTGCACCCCGCAGCTCTGAGTAAGACCAGAGGTGCTAGGTCTGGGACCAGACATTATCTGTTAGCTTTTGCAAAGAAGGAGGGAAATGTTATACATGTCTCAGGCCCCTAGGCATTGCCATAAAAGCTTTACATGTGTATAGAAGCAGTCTGCTAAACTTCTGTCTCAAACTTCAAAAGGAGATACTGTGAGAACCTAGACTCAAGTGACTAGATGAGGTCATTCTGCAAGTCATCTTGGATATATTTTACTTAGAGTAATCTCAGAATATTGAGTATTCTTTTTGAGAAGCCTGACTAGAAAGACCCTTACCCACAGCATCTTGCTTTGCAGTAGTAAGTAACTTAACTATGTAACAGTGATTCTTTTAGATTTAGTCAAGAATATAGTGAAGCTTAATATAGATATTGTTTTTCTTTATTTATCTGAGTCTGTCCATCAATGTTTTTTCAATACTTCCTCTGATCTGAACTCTGTGGTTTACTGTGAATATATATATATATATATATATATATATATATATATATATATATATATATATATATATATATATATATATATATATATATATATATATATATATATATATATATATATATATGGGTTCACTTTATAATCTCAAAATTCTGAACTACCGAATTTCAGAATATCAAGATCATAAAGCTGAAACACCACATTACCGAATGCCCATAATCGCGAAATTCAAAATCCCGACACTTACATACACACACTCACATGCACACAACTGTACCCCACACACAAACAAAACTAACCTAAACTAGAAACAAGCTTTGCCCCCCTGCACCTCCCATGTGGGGGGCTGTTCCCCCCACACCCCACCTACATATATATTCTAACTCTGAGACTGCACAATCACACACACAAAGGCAACTCACACACACACATTTCACAGCCCCTTGCACACACACACATCACAGACAAAAGACATCCAGACTCTGGGCAGAGTGTGTTCCCTGTGTACTCTTAAGTGAAATTGTACTTGATGCAGTCAGGTCTGCATCTGGAAAAACTGAGTGTATCTATTTGTACTCCAAGTGCACATTCCAATCCAGTGTCAGTGATAAGGATTCAGGCTCCTTGATTACTGGCCCAGCATAGGGACGGCACATATTGGTGGCCATCACATATTGGTGGCAGTGATGGGCATCACATTTATTGGTGGCAGTGTTGGGAACATCACATCATATATATATATATATATATATATATATATATATATATATATATATATATATATATATATATATATATATATATATATATATATATATATATATATATATATATTGGCCTGGATTTACAGGGATGAAACAGGGTACTGCAGGACCTGTGAGCAGTGCCAAAAGATAGGTAAGGCAGGAGACAAGGTCAAAACTCTTTTGACCCTTTTGCCTGTGATTAAGAAGCCATTTAAGAGGGTAGCTATGGATATTGTGGGGCCTCTGAGTACTCCAAGTGTAACAGGAAAGAAGTATATCCTAGTGGTAGAAGATTACACTACTAGATACCCTGAGGTGTTGGCTCTATCCTCCATCAAGGCAGAGAAGTTGGCAAATGCTATGCTAGAGATTTTCAGCAGGGTAGGTTTCCCAAGAGAAATACTGACTGTCGAATGTGCCAGTTTCATGTCAGATGTGCTGGTTTCTCTGTGGGAGCACTGTGGGGTGAATCACCTAAAGAACACACCCTACCTCCCCCAGACTAATGGTCTTGTGGAGTGGGTACACTAATGACCATGCTACAGGCATTTGCAGACCAGTTGAAGAGAGAGTGGGACTAATGTTTGCTCCATCTATTCTTTGTTTACAGAGAGTTACCTCAGAAATTCACAGTTTTTTCACCCTTTGAATTGCTGTATGGGCATAGGGTGAGGGGACATCTAGATTTGATTTGTGATGAGTGGGAGAGTGTGAATCCCACAAGGAGTCTGTTGTGGCATATGGCCTGAACCTCATGGCAAGGCTTAGAGAGCTCATGGGCTTGGCACAGTAGAAGCTGGCAGGAGACCAATAGCAGAAAAAGGTCTGGTATGACAGGAATGCTTGAGCCAGAGAGTATGTAGGTGATGTTTCTCATTCCTGTCAGACACGATAGACTGTAGACAGCTTGGGAGGAACCCTTCAAAGTGGTAAGGAAGGGCAGTGATGTTAACTACGTGGTGGAACTGCTAGGCAGGAGGCAGGGGCACAAACTGTACCATGACAGGGAGGCTCCTTTGCTAAGTATATTCAGTAGGAGGAACTAGGACGCAGAAGGGGATCTATAGCTACAGGGAGCCAGCCATCAAAATCTCAAGTCACTATGGTGGAGCCGAGGGTTGCAGGCATATGATATGACAGTGCAACATTGTAGTGGGGTCACCATGCAAATGCAGATGGAATCTGAAGACACAGAATGGGGTAATGTATTCCCAAATAGGCTTATTTTTCTTAAGCCACATTTCTCAAGGGTCACTTGAAAAACTAATTTGAGTCTTCAAAGGGTGAATAGATGTGATGATAGGAGGTACTGCCAGCCATGCTAGGGAGAAGTAGGGCAATGGATGCATGACTTTTGCCAGCACAACTAGCTGGAATTGTATAAATAATTGTATGTCATTAGTATATCAAACTGATCTGTATGGATGCTTGTGATGAAAATGATGAAAATGTATTTGTGTGCTTTGCTTGTGTTAATTGTGTTAAATGTATCAACAGTGGACCCTGCTGAAATGTGGAGACATGTACATGTATTATGGTATCTGCATTAAATGTATGTGTTTTAATAAAGGACACAGGCACAGCAATGGTTAACCAGCTGGCTTATTTTAAGAAAAATCAAGGAAATGTAAATGAGCTGTTAAATCATTGAAAGGTACCCCACATTTATGAATAAGACTGATGATGCTAGATCTGGGAGCAGTCATTATCTGTTAGCTTATTTAAAGAGAAGCGAGGAAGTGTTATAAATATCTCTGACCACTAGACATTGCCATAAAAGCCCTAAATGTGTATTGTAGCAGTCTGCTAAACTCTTGTCTCAAACTTCAGAAGGAGATGCTGTGAGAGCCTAGAGTCGGGTGACCAGATGAGGTAATTCTGCAAGTTATCTTGGATATTATATTTTACAGGGAGTAATCTCAGAATATTGGTATTCTATTTGGGCAGCCTGACTAGAAAGATGCTTACCCACAGCATCTTTTCTTGCAGTAGTAAGTAACTTAACTAGGGAACAGTGATTCTGTTAGATTTAGTCATTAATATAATGAAGTTTAGTTTAGATATTGTTTTACTTTGTTTGTCTGAGTCTTACCATCAATGTTTTTTCAAATTTTCAATATTTCCTGTGAGCTGAACTCTGTGGTTTACTGTGAATATATACATTCTGTATTTTCATGTACTTCTATTATTTAGTATTAAATATATTTAAAACTTTTATTATGACTGATCCTTGTAAAAAGTACTTAATCTTTGAGGGTGCTAATATTTATTTGGTGACACTGTGTGGGCCACTCCAGAAGGCTTAGCCGTCTTGGTGAACTACTACCATTTGTATTAGTATTATTATTACACAGTGTATTTGGACACCTTTTTTAAGAACCTTATAGTAACTGACCGGTGGCAGTGATAACTACCTTATAGTCTGGGCAAAATTGGTAGAGAGGGTAATCTGTGCCAACCTTTCCCAGGTGTGTGTGTGTGTGTGTGTGTGTGTGTGGCTTTGAAAATTAAATCTTGAAGATTTTGTGTATCATCTACTTGGGGCAGAGACACAAAGCACTGGGTTTATAGAGAGAGTGCTGGAGGACATGGTTTGGACACTTGGCTGAGGACTTAACCCTACAGCTGTACCAGTGGGGAGTCTTATTGGGCCCTAGAGAGAGACAGATAAAGAGACATCCAGACCCCGGCCTGAGTGTGTTCCCTGTGTGCTCTTAAGATAAACTGTACTTGATGCAGAGAGGTCTGCATCTTTAAATACTGAGAGTATCCATCTGTGCTCCAAGTGCACATCCTTCTCCAGTGTCAGTGGTGAGGATTCAGGCTCCTTGATTACTGGCCCATTGTGGAGACAGCACATATTGGTGGCCATCACATATTGGTTTTAGTAGTGGGCATCACACAGGGTATGGCAACTTTTCTCATACTGTTTGGACATTGTATGTTGTAGAAATAAAGTGTAATTAGCAGTAATTAGCATTGTCTGTATGTTTCATGGCAACAGGGATGAAAATATAACATTTTTACATGGTTTACCTTAATTATGCACAGCTGCACTCTGCTGTGCAGCAGTCTACACATTGCACTACTGTGCACTGAAGCAAGGACCTTTAAATCATGTTAATAATATCCTAAGCAGGTATATTCCATCTTAATTAGCCAATCTCTCATGGTGGACCTACTCAAGAAATGTATAAATTATGCATACAGCCTATATTCGGATTTTCCCTCGATACTTCACGACCATTGAAGTAGAGTCTTGGAAATTTTAACTGAGATAATGCTAGCGCCTGCTGCAGCTATTCTACATCTGTGTGTGCTACAGGCTGAAGTCAGTGCTGCTGGTACTGCTGACAGTAGGCCTAAGCTCAGAAGGAGAAGTATGTTCAGGCCCAGGGAAACCTTCCAGGTGTTACATGAGCAGGAGATTGTAGAGTGCTACATGATGGACAGTGACATATTACAAGAACTCTGTGAGCTTTGCCGCCCCCAACCCAGAGCCAGAGCCAACTGAGGGAACCCATTTCAGTGGAAATGATGGCATGTGTAGCTCTTAGGATATTAGCTATAGGTAATTTTTAAAGACCAACTGGAGACATGATGGGGGCATGACAATCATGAGCATCCAGGATAATCCACCAGTTGCTGAATGCTATGCTTCTGCATGCCAATGAGCACATATTATTTCCCCTTACCCCTGAGGAGAGGGCCAGAAATATGCAATGGTTCTACCATGTAGAGCACTACCCTGAAGTACTGGGTGCCATAGATTGCACTCATGTACACATCAAGGCACTAACAGGTCAGCAGGGTCGAATCCACATTAACTCCAAGGGATACCACTCCATCAAATGCCAAGTAATGTGTAATGCCCAGGGGATTATCCTGAATGTGTGTGCTGGCAAACCTAACAGTTATCATGACTCTCATATCTGGCAGACATTACAGCTGTACCAGATATTTGCTAGGAGGGACATCCCACAGGGTCATTTTCTGGGGGATGCTGGCTATGCTCCAGAACCATGAATGATAACACCCATTAGAAATGCACACATACCCATGGAAGAGTGCCATAATGAGGCACTCACACAAACTAGGAACATCATAGAGTGTGCGTTTGGGCTTCTGAAATCACAGTTCCCTTACCTAGATATATCCAGTGGAGCCTTGCAGTATAATCCACACACATGTACACAAGTATAAACAATGTGTGCTATGCTCCACAATCTGATCCTGTGGAAACAGCTGCAGCAGGATCAGCAAGGAAAAGGGACAAACATCCCTGCACCAATGCCTAGGTCACCACAGTCACAGTCACAGGAGGACTTGGAGGAGGAACCCCCAGATGCTGTACCTGTATGCAAATGTTAGCATGCTCAGTATGCCATGCTTTAGCTAACAGGCAGCACATAGTACATTCACTGACTACTTAGGGACTTGGGACTAATACCTTTCTCCGACTCACATACATACATTAAAATGATGCCAGTCATCTCACATGACCTGTACCTATCCATGTATTAGCTGTGTAATGCTTGCATCAGACAGAGTCAGCCCTGAACTACAGTTTTGTCATACACTGCATTTGCAAGGTAGATCCTTAACCTACAATGTAGTCATGTGGAGTATAATGATGTAGCCTTTGTATTTATGAACTTGGTATAGTTTGCAAGTAAATGCTGGTGAATTTGTACAGAAAGTTAAGTAACACTTGACTCTTGACACTATTTTATTAGTATGTGTCCATTTGTAATTAGTAGGTCTCATGCATGAAATCTTCATACAGTCCTACTGCAGCAGATTACCGGTATATCATTCAAAACAGAAGTTAGAAAGTGAGGCTACACATTGCAGTTTCTGACTTCAGATGTGGCTGTATCCTAACAGTAAATGTGGTATGTTCCCCCACCCCCCCAAAACAGTGGTGTCCCCTTGTAACTGCCATAACAGTAGTAAACTGGTATTTGTTACAATTATTATACCCCACATTTTCAGGAGAATACTGTAGATTTGATCATACAGTGTATGTATTAGGTAACTCATGTATAGCAGTGTATATTGTTATGCAGGTGGCTGTGTGATGAATTACCTGTGTTCTGGCAAGTTGGTTCTGTGGCCTAAAGGACTAAGGCAGCCATCCTGTCTGACGAAGCTGTAATGCTGTTGAGGGTTCAAATCTTGATGTAAGTGGAAGTTTTGGATATGTACTAGCAAATGGCTGTGTTTTACAGACTGTGACTCTGAGACCCATATTGTTATCAACTTTGTCTTGTCCTAATTCCACATTTGTGTGATGTGCTGCATGTTTAAAACCTTTTTGATAATGCTTAGTTGGTTTGCGTGGAGTGCAGCAATGCAGAAACAGTGAAAAAGGAAACAGGATTTATGTCTGACCACCAACCATAGACAAAAGAAACATTTAACCAATGCCATAAGTAATTGTGAAATCCCAGCCTGGATTACGGATAATAGTGGGCTGTAGTAACAGGTATATATTGCATAATAGTAAAATTCAGATGTGAGCAATGCACCTTGTGTTTGCACACTGCTTATGGATGGACAAACAGTATAAAAACTAGGCAACGGTGCATGTGTGTATACTTAGCTAACTGTAGCACAGATCTGATGCTTCTCACACTATACCACTCTCTCTCTTTATATATATATATATATATATATATATATATATATATATATATATATATATATATATATATATATATATATATATGTAGATAGAAATATAAATAAATATATATCTATATATATATAGATTATATATATATATATATATATATATATATATATATATATATATATATATATATACATATATAGATATGTATATCTAGATCTAACCATAGTGCCCTACATACCTATCAAGCGCTTAGAGTAGCAAATCAGGAGAAAGCAACAAATAATGGGAGGACAAAGACCCAAAAATAGGAACACTTTTTAAATACTGCACTTGCAAACTTAGAAAGGTGATAGATTAACAGGCATTGCATGTCCATACATTTTCTGAAAGATATGACATGTGAAATTCAGATGTCTGCCATTATTTACTGAAATCATTTCTCAATGATTTGCCATTGATTTTCTAGTAAAACACAATATTGTGTGAAACAGAGTGCAAATATGAGTCAAACATCTGGACATTATGCAAAAATCTGGATAGTTGAGAGGTATGGTGCCTTATCATTCCCAGACATCATGTCTCCCCTAAGACTACATGTGGAAACATTGCAAACTGAGGGCACAATATAAGTATATGTACATATATTGACAAGCCATCCCTTTGTTTCCCCACCAGCAACAATAGCAACAGGCACAACAATCCTGGGTCAACTTGAGTTTTCCACACATATATCAGCCCCTGTACAAGTTGTGAAATATGATGTGCTCTCCCTCATGGACAAGGCCAATCAATGGTGGTCGTAGGCTTGCTCATCCAAACAATAACAGACAAATAGGCTCAATAAGGGTATTATTGCTACATAACTAGGCTACTAAACAGTATTTGCCTGCCAGGCTACTAGCCTCAGATGACACTATGAGGCAATGTGACTATGAAGGCTTCCCAAGCTGTTGTCAGACACATGGCTCGGATATGTCATCTACCATAAGATCATCTGCAGTCCTGTTAAAATCAGTTTTGTGCTGTGATGTATGTGTTAAGTGCTCTGATCTATAGTCTGTAAACTTAGGTAGGGGTTCTAATCTCCCTGCAGTCAACTGTTTGTGTGTGTGTGTGTGTGTGTGTGTGTGTGTGTGTGTGTGTGTGTGTGTGTGTGTGTGTGTGTGTGTGTGTGTGCGTGTGCGTGCGCGCGTGTGTGTGTGTGTGTGTCTGTGTGTGTATAAACAAAAGTGGAAGTATGCATCCCAATCTGACTTCAAAAATGGCATGGTTTCCATTATTTTGGTGCCTGCACAAACATCCAGTCAAGGCAGGCCTTCAACCTTTTCTCCTTCATGTGGTCTGCTGATGTCATCTAACATAAGATCACCTGCAGTCCTGCTAATGTCAGACATGTATTGTGGTGTGTACATTAAATACTTTGATCTGAAGTATATAACCTAGAGAGGTAGGGGTTCTATCCTCACTGCAGTCAACTGTGTGTCTATACACATAAAAAGGGAAAGTGTGACTCTCCACACTGAGTTCTCAAATAGCATAGTTTTTTACCTGTTTTGGTGCTTGCACAAACACCCAGTTGAGGCAGGCCTTCAACCTCTTGTCTTCCACATGGCCTGCTGCTGTCATCTACCATAATATTCCCTGCAGTCATGTGAGAATCAAATGTGTGCTGTGGCAACTGTGTTAAGTACAGAATTAAAATAGATCCAACACCAACAAAAACTAAATGTATCCTGAACGTGACCAATAAGTGCCCCATCTCCTATAATATATATAAATATATATATTTTGTAGAATAGATATACTTGGATGCAGCCAACTTACCAGGCTTAAATGAATTTATATCATGTAAACCAATCCTCAAATTGAATGTTAGATAACATTCAATAGATTTTTCTACAAAATATATATATATTTTTTACCATTTTTTACCACTTTTACAAAATATCTTTCATTACTTTTACAACAGAACATTATATTCAGTTTAGAAGCATTGAAAACTGTCAACATTATTAACATAAAAGGAATTATTTAATGTATGGAGGTTAACACATTCAAATGCAGAATTAATATCTCACACCTCAAAGTAATACATTCATACACTTATAGTAACATATAACATATTACAGGCAAGTACTTATTGATGAAATCATCATGTCCAACCATATAGATCTATATTTTATATAATACGTATTTGATTAATCATTTTATACATATTCATATATAAATATATATATTTTATAAATTTATAGGATGAGTTCTCACGCTTACAGGCACTCTAATTAGAAACATACACAGACCTTTGTTTTAGAGAGTTTTTAATGGTTTTATTAAAAAACTTTTATATAATTTCATTTTACTTCATTGTTAAGGTTCATACAAGTATATTCAATTACATTAATAGTCATATTGGCAAAGAGGTTAGAAGTTTTATTGAAAAGAATTTTTAATTTTTAATTTTGAATTGTTATAAGGAAGTTTATACTGAAAACTGTCTGTTACTTTAAGAGAATGTTAACAACTGATTTATGGTGCCAAATTTTGTATTTAAACAAGCAAATACAGCTGATTCAGATGTTCTGAAAAAGCTCACATAGTGAGTGAAAGCACTTAACATTATCTTATTTTCGTATTTGTTATTTTATATGTTAGTGCCATGTTTTATGTGTTCGAAATAAATATCATTATTACGTGGAGGAGTTGGAGCACTTATTGGTCACGTTCAGGATGCAACTGTGTTAAGTACTCTGATCTGTAGTATGTAAACCTTGATAGGTAGGGGTGCTATCCTCACTGCAGTCAACAGTGTGTGTGTATACACATAAAAGTGGAAGTGTGACTTTCCACACTGAGTTCTCAAATAGCATGGTTTTGCACTGTTTTAGTGCTTGCACAAACACCAGTTAAGGCAGGCAACCAACCCACCTCTTGTCTTCCACATGGCCTGATGCTGTCATCTACCATAAAATCGCCTGCAGTCGTGTGAGAATCAGACTTGTGCTGTGGCAGGTGTGTTAAGTACTCTGATCTGTAGTATGTTAACCTAGATAGGGGATCTGTTCTCACTGCAGTCAACTGTGTGCATGTGTGTGTATATATACATAGAAGTAGAAATGTGTATCCCACCCTGAGTTCTGTTTTGGTGCCTGCACAAACACCTGGTTGAGGCAGACCTCCAGCCCTCTGTCCCCCACATTGCCTGCTTATGTCATCTACCATAAGATCACCTGCAGTCCTACTAAACTCAGACTTGTGCTGGGGTGCATATGTTAAGTCCTTTGATCTATAGTCCATAAATTTACATAGGTAGGTATTCTACTCTCACTGCAGTAAACTGTGTTTGTATGTGTGTGAGCTGCTGGCAAATGTTACGGAGACCATTTTACAGCAGCCTAAGGAACACTGTCCTTTTGTGTTCAACAGACATTGCTGATGTCATCAGCTACATCAGATACATCAGATTATTGGAAATGCATATGTCACAACAGACCATGGTCACACACTGGTCTGACAGACAGGTAGATGTCACCTCATCCTATATAAGACAGACATCAGTGACATTACTGTTATTGTATGTACAAACATCATGAATCTATTTTCAATGGTGATGGACAGGTTGACACATTAGATCACATAGCAGTCCACGGGGACTTTGTTTTTTGTGGATGATATTGTGGTCTGTATTGAGATTAGGCTACAGGTGTAGAGACCCTGAGAAGGTAGGGATATGATTTACATATGAGAGGAATGAAGGTCAGTAGGACTAAGACAGAATATATGTGTATGAATGAGAAGAAGGATAGAGGAATGGTTAGAATACATGGAGTACAGTTGGTGAAGACATACAATGTTAAATACTCTGGACCAACAGTTCAGTGTAATGGTGAGGCTGGAAGACAGGTGTAGAAGAGACAGCATGCATGATGAAATGTGTGAAGAGGAGTGTCAGGAATGATCTTTGACAGATGGGTACCAATACCACTGACATGGAGGGTCCACAACATGGCAGTGAGACCAGCTATGTCATATGGGCCACAGATGGTGCCACAGACAAAAAGACAGGAGTCATAACAGGTATTGGAAGAGTACCAGATGTCATGGCTTGCATTGTGTGGGTCAAGAATGGACCGGAGTATTAACCATATATTACGGTGTCAGCGCAGGTTGTACGGTTTGAAGATGAAGACAGAGTGGTGGGATTGTATTGGTTTGGAATTGTGCTGAGGAGTGATGCTGGGTATATTGCGGGAAGGATGCTAAGGATGGAGCTGCCAGGTAAAAGGAAAATTGGAAGGCCTAAGATAAGGTGTATGGATGTGGTGACAGGAGACATACAGGTGGTTGGTGTGATAGACCAAGATGCAGAGGATAGTTAGAAATGGAAGCAGAACATCTGCTGTGGTGAGCCCTAATGGTACTGTCCAAAAGAATAGGTAGAAGAAGATGATGTCTCTATTTAGAGAAACCCCATCTGTACACTTGTGACATGGGTGGACAGTAGGTGTATCTAAATGACGGTTACTGTGTCTGGACTCAGTTTAGGTATTAACGGTGTGTCTTTGTATTACCTGCTCTGGCTTGTCTGCAAAGGCTGTAATACTTTGTGTTCATACGTGCAGAAATGTCAATACACTTGCATTCAAATATGATCGGCTGCTGCTATGCAGCAGAGCAGAACTAGCTGTCAGAACCTGTGTTGCATAACAAGCAACAACTTACCCACTTACCTATCAATAACAGAGGTATTGATCCACCTTATGAAGGACATTATAATGTACACCTACTAGATTAGTGACCTGCAAAATGGCAGTCAGATCACATATACCCCTCCTGTTTGCATTCACTATGCAGATGCCAGGTTCAAACCTCCTATTATCAACTATCATTTCCCCTCTGTTTCACCTGCGAGCATAGTTGACATGAGTTCCTGACTCAGTGCAGATAATGCCTCATGTGCACTGAATAGTCTGTATCCCCTACATCACTGAATTACAAATTTCAAGAGATCCACGTATAGTATTGATCTGGAATCAGTGCTCTCTAGCTTCCAAATGGGTAACACTAGAAAGGTTGTCTGCTCACACACCTTGACTCCTACTCATAATATGGACCCAGCGCAAACCATCAAGTGCAGAGGTATTCCCCCACAAACCAAGCTAAACAACAGACACATCCTAAATACAATCAGGCTACAATCAGACAATATACAACAGACATATCATCACCACTGTCTTACCATAGAAGTGCTCAAGGCAATGGGCATGTATCCCAAAGGTTTTTATAATAGCTATCTGTATAGTGAGATGTACATATGCCCCACTCAACAGCTTAGACAAAGTTATGTTTAGTGTAAGCTGTGTGGCAAATGTAGTTGCCCCAGTACACATGCAATTAAGTCTCTCAACATGTCCCACTCTTATTCAAACATACTTTATCTTGGTATGCACAACTTGAGACATGGCTATATGAAATATATGAACACAGGCATGATTGAGCTATCTAAAAATGGGTCACCACCAAGTATATCCATATGTTTGAGCCTCATTATACCCTTGCCTAGAATGATACCACTATATAAAGAACAACAGATTCACTGAATTTGCCTAAGTTTCTGGTGTCGTAGTATGGTGATACAGTACCTGTCAGTATGAGATGGCATGGTTAACAGAGCATGCTGCTTTGCAAGACATAGCCACTTGACTACACCATAATCCCTTTATTAGGCAAGGTCACAAAAGCAGAATAACCATTGTGAAAATGTACACCTCTAAAAAAGTGACGGCCATGCTGCTAAACCCCAGTTCTCATCTGAAGCCTTACTCTCTGTAAGCACTCTTTGCAGTGAAGATGTACACATCTGTGCAGCCACAAAAACCTGATTCAAGGCAGCTGCATGTACTTTGTCCTTGAAAAGCTACAATGCCATCCAAACATCCACACAACAAATAATATCACAAAGAAGGAATGTAGAAAAGATTAGTAAAGCAGAAGTTAAAAAAAATAGAAGTTAAAGTTATGGCATGCCTGGAAGTGGAGGATTTGGTTTAGAAGGTCTAACACAGGTTACATCACAGCATGATGGAACAAGTCCCCAAAGTAAGGAGAAACAGCAAAACCAGGAGACATCAGAAGAAATATGGACATGTGAAAGAAAAAGAGATTTAATATGTTATAATATCTATGCAAAGGAGTAAGCAAAACTAAATACAAAAAGAGCAGCGCCAAAGATATTTGAAGAGAAATAAAGTCAAAGGAATCTGGACATGGAAAACTTTACAATACAAAAAATTAGAAGGCAAAGAGGAAAAATAGAAAAGGAGATTAGTAATGGAGAAGTTAAAGAAAAAGAAATTGAAGTTATGGAGTACCTGCAAAGTGAAGGATTCAGTGTAGAAAATCTAACGCAGAAAGTAACACAACAGGATAGAGCAATGGACATCCAAATTAAGGGGAAACCAGTGGAATGGGAAGCAATTGGTCAGGTGTCATATGAAGATATTTTGGAGCCTTCCACATGAAACCAGTATAAACATTTGCTTGAAGCTCAACAGCAAGGGAAAGAAGAGGAAACTGCAAACTCTGATGGAGTCAATGTTGAGGAGTGATAGGCCAGTGAGTTCCCATATGACAGGGCAATGGATGGCACAGGATGAAACTGAAGAAAATGTGCCATGGAAGATGCTATAGAACTTTCTATAGGATGCCCACAGAGAAAAGAAATCAAAAAATGTGCCCCCCCCCCCCCGTTTAGAAGAAAATGAGCTAAGAGAAGAGTTGCTTGATTTAAAATAGAGATAGATAGACATATTAAGATCAATGAAAATATTAGACTGCAGAAGGTTAGTAAAACCCAAAAAGTCAGAAGTTTGATAAAACAAATGAACAGCATAATTAGGACTGCCCACAGAGATCCATGCGATACTACAGATGTAAACAGGATATATTACTGTGCAGCTAATTTAATAACTGATAAAGTTCTACCACAAGAACACAGGGTAGTGAGGCAAAGGAAGAGAAATTGAATACCATCATGGAAGTATCAGATAGAGAAAGCTATAAAGCAATTAAGACAAGAAGAGTCACTGTTAGAAGAGTATAGAACAGTGAAGAGATCAACAAAAATACTTAGAAAGATAGACCTGATAAAAGCAATGCCCAGTATTAGAACAGGAATCTACCATGCACTATCATAAATAACAAACTAAAATCTCAGCACAGGTGGAAAAAACTTAAAAGATACACATATAAATATAAAGGAAAAGTACAAAATAAGCAATTTATTGAAGAAAAGTTTTATACAGAACTGAGAAACAAGGTAAAAGGAAATTGAAAGACCACCAAAAAGGAGAAATATATATATTTTGGAGAAGTGTTTATAAAGCTCATGTGGAACATAAAGATGTTAAATGGATAGAAGAAGTAAAAGAAAGAATAAGAAGTTTAAAGGTACAGGATATGAAATGGGATGAAGTAGCAGCCAGAGAGATTGAAACAAAGTGAAGAAAAGCCTCTAACTGGAAAACCCCAGGCCCAGATACAGTACCTAAATTCTGGTTAAAAGTATTAACATCTTTGCATGAAGATTAAGCCATTAATAAGAACTATTTGTATGCGTACCTCAAACAGACACCAGCCTGGCTAACAGCAGGAAAAACAATGCTCGTACTTAACAGTGAACCTACAAGCTAACTGAAAAATTATAGACCAACAACTTGCCTTCTGACGATGTATAAACTATATACTGGAATTGATGTTGACAGAGTTTGCAGTCATTTAGAAGAAAACTCAATTTTGGTAATAGAACAAAAAGGCAATAAAAGAAAGTCATATGGAAAAAAGGATCAAAAAGGATCAGAGCACAATCATAAAGTTTCCCTAATAAACAAACACATTCAAAAACTGAGAAAACTAATAATCTCATGCTTATCAAAACTAGCCATAAGTGGAGACATCCACCCCAACCCTGGCCCTACCATCTCCAACCCCGATCTTCATAATCAGACTAGAAACCACAACTTCTCCCATATTACAGCCAATAGAAAGCCAAGTGACTTACTTCTACTATGCCTAAATATTAGAAGTATATCCAACAAAGTCCATGAACTCCATGCCACCATAGACTTGTACTCCCCAGATATAGTCATCCTGACAGAAACCTGGCTAAAACCTCACATTACCAGTGAGCAAATACTCCCTACAGGTTATGGCATACTAAGAGTAGACCGGCTAAACAAAAAGGGAGGTGGTGTAGCTATAATATTTAAACAGCATCTAAACATCCAGATCTTAAAATCATCAGCTCCACAAATAGGCAATGAAGAAATAATATATACCAACCTCAAAATTAACCAAAACAAAACCATCAACATAATTGGATGCTACTTCCCACCTGGCCAAAACATCCCTCCCCTAGAAAACCTCCTCAGCTGGTCTACCCACCATCTCCCCCAAGAAACTATCATCTTAGGTGATTTCAATATTGACTGGCAATCCTGTTCTGGCAACAATCCAACCCATCATGTACACCTTCATGGCTTCACTCAACTAGTCCAGTCACCAACCAGGATAAATAAAAACTCCACCAAGCACACTACTCTGGATTGGATACTAGTCAGTAAGAGCCCCCAGTCATATATAACAGGCTGCTTATCAGATAGCCTCAGTGATCACTCCCCAACATTCCTACTCAAAAAATACTTATACCTAGCTAAACTTGTCATCTACCGTCAAATACGTAAAAAACTAAACTTTAACCCACTCACATTCATCTCATCCTTCAAAGAATGTAACTGGCATCCTCTAAAGTACCTCAGTCTAGATGATGCAGTTGAATTTTTTTAATACTACCTTCCTGAACATCCTTAATTACCATGCCCCCATAAGATTCTCCAGAACCAAAGCACAACCCTCCCCATGGCTATAGAAAACCACTAAGTCAGAAATGAAAAACAGGGATAAAGCCTGGGAGCACTGGCGCAAAACCAAAACCCCCTCAGCTAGACAGAAATTCCTAGAACTACACAACAGAGTCAAAAAGCTAATAAAACAGGACAAATCCCAGTACTACCAGTCTGCCCTAGTCTCCTCACAACACAGCCGCAAACAATTCTGGTCCTCCATTAACTCCATCCTCCACCCAGGTAAAGTCAGTACCCCTCCTCCTAACATCCCTCACTCCTAAGAAAATATTGCTACCTCATTCAACACACACTTCACCCAAACCATACTATCACTAGCTAAACAACACAACCCCTCCTCCAACCCACACCTTCAACTAGTAATCTCCCCACTGCCTTCTCTTTTTCTCCTGTACCTACCTCCAACATAAAAAAACTCTTAACTAAACTTAAACCCACCAAATTAGCAGCAGACAGCCTCCCAAGTGAATACCTACAAATCACAGCTGATGCTCTGGCCTACCCAATATCCATCTTGATTAACCGATCTCTGTCAGCAAGTTACGTTCCCACACTGTGGAAAGTATCACATATAATTCCCCTCCACAAAGGCGGACCCTCCACAGAACTAACCAATTACCGCCCCATAGCTATTCTCTCTCCACTCTCCAAAATACTAGAGAGATGCATACACTCTCAGTTCTCAGACTACCTCCTTACTAACAACCTCCTTTCCAGTACTCAGCATGGTTTCCGACCAAACCATAGCACCACCACTGCCTTACTCTCCTTTACTAACACTATCCTTAAGCATAAAAACAATGGCTATCTCTCCTCTGCTACTTTCCTAGACCTATCTAAAGCATTTGACATGGACCCACACAAACAACTTATCTCTGTCCTCAATAACCTATCCTTCTCACAATCGGTCACCAACTGGTTTCAGAGTTACCTGTCTGACCGCCAACAATCCGTTGTATGGCAGAATGACATATCTCCCCAACTACCTGTCTCCATAGGGGTTCCCCAAGGATGCATCCTTGGACCCCTACTCTTCTCTGTTTACACCAATAATCTAGCCTCTGCCACCAAACATGGCACACTCATACAATACGCAGATGACTCGACCATCATCTGCTCAGCCCAGTCCCTGCCAAAACTGCAAAAAGTCACACAGGAAGCCTTTTCCTCTGTTGAAACATGGTTATCTGATGCCCAATTAATACTCAACCCAAACAAAACTAAACTACTCATCTTCCAACCCACCAAACATACTCAAAACAACTCTCACTTTAACATCACGGCAAAAGACAACACCACTATATACCCAACTGAACACACCAAATTGCTAAGAGTGGAAATAGACAATAAACTAAAATTTGACATTCACATATCCATGACTATAAAAAAAGTCCACAAAAACTAGAAGCATTTTACAGAAATAAGCAATTTCTCACCAAAGCAGCAAAGATTTCAACAGCAAATTCCCACCTTATCTCCACCCTACTTTATGCCTCTCCAATATATACCAACCTAAGGCAATGTGATCTAAACAAGCTAGAGACCTGCTACAACAAAATCGCCAAATTCACCACAGGGGCATCCTACCGTAGTCACCACTGTCTCTCACTTGCTGAACTGGACTGGCCTGAACTCCCTCACCTCCTTCAGTGGTATCAACTCTCACTTGCCCACAAACTAGTAAACCATCCACTAAATGTCCCATCCCTCCAGAATCTACTCCAACCCTATCGCACCACCAGACCACTAAGATCCAGCAGCAAAAATCACTTGCAGATCACTAAAGCCAATAACTCTGCTGGTGAAGCACTATTCAGTTGTGCCATAGCCAAATTAGGGAACTCACTCCCACCCACAATTACCTCCATACCATCAGGCACCCACTTCAAAACTTTACTAAAAGCGCAACTAAAAACATGCTGGCTATGCCCTTGCAACTCCCACTCTAATATCATCCACCCCATCCAACCATTACCTTTCTTTCCACTCCACTAACTACCTTGATTATAGCAAGCTCAGATGCTCATAAGTCAGTACTTATTATACAACACAAACTTCTTCTTCTTGTAACATTTGTTAATGTCTGGTATGCACTTCACAGATAAAGATTCTGGTTGTCTACTGATGTACTATGTTCTTCATCTGTAAATATGTTGTAAGTAATTGCTATGTAAATTGTTATTCACTATGTAATCTAATGTATATACTGTCTGTTTATTTTAACTGTGGAGCTTTTCTCCCTGGGCCTCCACTGAAAATGGACCTACATCCAGTCAGACACTCCCCGTCAACAAATTTAAATAAATAAATAATAAATAATCATTTGTTGTTAAATAAAATCATAGTGGAGAACTGTAAAAAGGGGAAAAATCGAAGTATGCTATGAATTGACTACAAAACAAAATGTGATAGTATCCCACATTCATGAATAAAAGAGTGCTTAAAAATGCATAAGCTACACCCTACACTGATCGACTACATTACAGTGACCATGAAACAGTGACATACCACTTTGCAATTAAGCCATGATAGAGGATAAATTATTATTCCCGGGATAAAATTTCAGAGGGGGATATTCCAGGGTGACTCTTTGTCACCACTGATATTCTGCCTTGCCCTTAACCCATTAAACTGTCTACTTAACAGCTTAGGATATGGCTAGAATTTGGCTCCTAGAAAACAACAAAGTGTAAAGACTTATCATGTTCTCTTTGTCACTGATTTAAAACTGTATAGCTCATCAGATGAGGAACTGAAAGCACTACTGAAAGTTGTCAAAACCTTTTCAGATGATAAAAGAATGTCATTTGGTCTTGATAAATGTGTAAAAGCAACCTTTAAAGCAAAAAAAAACTGCAGCACCAAGAAAACATCAGTTTGAGACAAGAATGTGACATAAAAGAGCTTGAGCAAGAGGGAGTGTATAAATATTTGGAAATTGAAGAAGGATCAACAATAAAACATGAACAAATGTGAATAAAATTTAGTAAGGAATACTTTAGAAGACTTAAATTAATCCTGAAAACAGCATTGACATCTATGAATATAATTCAAGCTATAAACCAATTTGGTCTTCCTGTCCTAACTTACAGTTTTGGAGTGATTGATTGGCCCAAAAACATGCTGGATAGATAAGACAGGAAAACAAGAAAGATGCTTCATGCTCACCAAATTATTTATAAAAATCAATGTATACAAAGATTATATATTCCCTATTCCAAAGGAGAGATGGGCCCCCTTGAAACTCCTCTAGTGCACACTGCAGTGTTTAGGATAAACCATTTTTTTTCACCTTACCTTTAAGCATCTATTGCAAGACAACCAGTGGAGAGCCCACATTCTGCCTCTCAGTAGTCATCGTGGGATTAGTGCTTCTTTTTTCTCCTGGTAAGAGAAGGAGTGCAGTTACATTAATTCCTGGAGACTGATGATCACCAGAAAGCCTAATAACTGCTTTATAGGTGACAGCTTGGAATCTGTGCTTATATTCTGATCCTGGTGAGAGTAGGAGCAGAGTGCATTGATTCTTGACTGTTTCTGGCTGGAGAGTGAATGTCTGTGCTTAACGTACCTGATTGGTCTGGTTGCTATTCGAGGCATCTACCAGAAAAAGGCTACAAGCCTGCAGACCCTTGCATCATATGGGACAAGACAGTGGATCAGCAAACAGGCCATGGGATGCTTTTCTTCTTGGGATTGGTGCTAATATTTTGCTTCTGGTGAGAGAAGAAGCAAAGCAGCATTGTATCCCAACATATTGAAGCTGTGGTGAGACCAGCATTAGTAGTAGGCAGGCAGTAGCCATTCATGTGACTCCCCTCTTCTTATCATTCTTGGCAAGCTAATTCTTTATTTTCAGTAAGTACTGCTTGATTTCTTCCTTACTTTAGAATATATGCCTAAATACTTCATCTTTATGTTTTCAGGGTCTATGTATTATTTTCTCCTCAAGTGTTTGGCAGTGCTCTGTACAGACTCAGACACTTTGAGTGACATTTTTCCTGTAAAAGACCTCAGTACTTAATATATTGAGCTCATTTCCAGGCTGGCCTAAAGGTCAGTTCCCTGTGCTTTCCCCTGTCAACCTGGTGAACCTGGGCATCCTGAGGTAATGTAACAACTGCCTCATGTACACAGACAACCCTCTACTCTTACCTCCCAACACTATGACTTGTGTGAGACGCACATATATAGCCAAATTGGAAGCCAAGCACTCTCCAGCCAAGACTGGCTTAGCCAGTCAAGAGGAGAAGGTTAACACCTGCACCACAACACATTCAACACATAGCCCTCTAGAACATACACCACCACAGCCTTCACATAGTAACACAAAACACAAACCTACTTTTCTGGTGGCTCTGAATAAAAATCTGCCCAAACAACAGACACCTCTGAGGCAGAAACACAAACAACCACCACATCCCAGCACAAACCATGAGACACATAGCTCACATAAACAGTGTGCCACTCAACCAAATCCCATAAGGCAAAACAACTCACCCAATACACTAGTCACAGGTGACTCATTAGTAAGGCACACTGATGTCCCACTCACTAGGTTGAATAAGGATAAATTTACAGTCAGCTGCCTGTCGGGTGCCAGGATGCACCACATAATGCACGCACTTAGGTCACTCCAAAACAGGTACAAATATGACACTATCATTAGCCATGTTGGTGTGAATGACCTGAGATGTACCTCCTACTACTACATGAAAAGAGACATAGAGGAGCTCTCGGATATTGTAGCCCTGGCATGTATGACCTTAGCTCTGAGTAGCATCCTACCATCACCCAGAATGATACCACAGTACAAGCAGAAAATGATTGACTTCAACAATTGGCTAAGTTTCTGGTGTCATTCTAAGGGGATCCACTATCTGTCTGTCTGGGATGATATGATCGACAGACCTCGATGCTTCTCCAGAGATGGCCTGTACCTGTCACCCCAGGGATTCCAGATACTGGCCAAGGCTCTTGCCACCCCTATCCTGCCTTTTTTGGGCAATGTCCTGAAGACAAAATTACCACCATAACACCTACTAGCAAAATTTGCACTCGCTCGAAGCACTCCTTAAAATGGAGAACATCGACATCTGTGCAGTGACTGAGACCTGGTTCAAGGCTCCGGAGAGCACCCCAGCACTACCAGGCTATAAATAATACCACACTTTTCGGCCCCTAAACCTGGACCAAAGCACTAAAGGCAGTGGTGTCTCCATATTTATAAAGGATATGCATACCTCCAGACTAGTAGCCCAACATAACACATCAGAGATACTTCACGTACAACTAATACTGGGTAAAACTGCAATCCAGGTTGTAGCTTGCTATAGATCCCCTACCATGTCCTGAGACTCCCACTCCACATTCCTAAACACACTGGAAAATATTAGGGTACAACCCAATACCCTTATACTGGGAGACTTTAACTACCCCTCCATTAACTGGGAAAATTACTCATGTACCAACACACTTGCTCAACGTTTTCTGGAATTTATTAATTCCAATGCCCTGGACCAACTCATTCTTACCCCTGCCAGGGGTAGAAACATTCTTGACCTGGTCATTACTAACATGGGTGACCATTGCTCTACACCAGTAATCAACTCTTCCCTGGTCAGATCTGACCACAAGCTAATCACCATGGATATCCACATCCCACTCTCATCCCCCCTAAAGGAAACCACTGTAAAAACTTCTCCATAGCCAATTTTGGACTTCTAAAAACAGAGGTGGATAACTTCACGACACCCACGCAAATTGAAAATAGGTGCATGACTGAATCATACACCAATGCACTGTATGAGCATATACACAAGTGCATGGAATGAGCCATACCAAACAGAACCCAGACACTCTCCTCCAAAAAAAGGAAGCCAATCTGGTGGTCCCCCACAATAAACAAACTCTACAACAGAAGGAAAAAACTGTTGCAGAAAAGGGTGAAGTCCCAAGACTGGAAAAACTCCCTTGTCAGCCTCAGCAAGAAATTGAGATCCATCATCAAATCATCTAAAGCTAGATACGAAAACAAAATTGCTGCAGATTCTAAAGACAACTACAAGGCATTCTATAGTTATGTCAAGAATCTACATGGCAATATTCGGATCTGCTCTGAGTTACAGCACAATGGCAATGCGTATACAGACCCAACTGATATTGCCAACATATTGGCCGACAGGTTCAGTGCAAACTTTACCCCCCTTTCACCCCCTAAAGGGCCTATAACAATAGCTGAGGAATGCCAAGTCCCCATTATCATGGCTACACAGGTAAAAAATGCACTGTCCAAATCCAAGAATACAGCTTCCATGGGACCTGATAATATCCCTGGCTGTGTTCTACATGAATTACAAAGTGAACTGGCACCGCACCTGAGTACCCTGTTCAATCACAGCCTCATTTCAGGCTTTGTTCCTACCTAATGGCACACTGCTATGGTCATCCCACTCCACAAAGGGGGAGTGACTACAAACCCTGGAACTATCGCCCCATTGGCCTGATGAGTCTGATATGTAAGGCTATGGAGCACATCATCATGGACCTTATAAATAAGAACATAGGAAATCTCCACACTCTGGACCCCACACAGTTTGGGTTTGTGAAAGGTAGATTATGCCTGCTCAACCTGATAGACTTCCTCGTGTCTGTCACCAGAGCTGCGGATAAGGTCAAGGTAGTTCACACAGCCTACCTAGATCTTGCCATGGCCTTCGACACCATCCCTCACTCAGGAATCATAGAGAGACTCACTAAACTAGGCATAAACCCCTATGTCATAAGATGGGTTGCCAACTGGCTCACTGATAGAACCCACACTGTGAAAGTAGCGGACTCCAAATCTGACTACCGGCCAGTTACAAGTGGTGTCCCACAGGGATCAGTCCAAGGTCCTCTCCTGTTTGGCATCAACTTCTCTGAAGTTCAAGCCAACAGAAAGGGACTCTGGCTGACCAGGTTCGCAGATGATTGCAAACTGTGAGCCATTATTGATTTTTCAACTGATGTAGGCATTCTACAGAGAGGCCTCAATGACACCAGTCTGACTGGTGCCAGAGCCACGGACTTAAGCTCAATGCCAAAAAGTGCATTGTCACTCCCTTTGGGAAAAAATTTGGTGCCCATGAACTATCACAGAGGCGGCAGTCCACTAAACACAGAAGGTGTGATAAGAGACCTGGGGACACAGGCTGACAGCAACCTCTCCTTCGTTAACCACATTGCCACTGTTATCAGAAAGTCCTTCTATGTGGCACATCTCATTACAAAAGGTTTCTCCTCCAGAAAGAAAGAGGTCATAATCCCTCTCTACTCATCCCTCATTAGACCTATTATAGAATACAAGAATAGAATTTGGTATGTACCTCACTAGACACCTACAACTGGAAAGGCCACAAAAATTCCTCACTAAGAGCATCTTAGGCCTTAGACACATGCCCTATATGGACAGACTCAAAAAAACTCCAGCTATACTCTGTATATTATCAACTACTTAGAGGTGATCTCTGCTTGAGTTACAAAGCCATGTATGACCCAGAGCTGCTAGATATGCTACACCTAAAGAAATCCCAATCCCTCCATGCCACATGCTCCAGGGACCTAAACCTCATTACCACAATAAACAGAACATGCTGGAAGGACAGGTTCCTAACCCAGCGACTTCCCATACTCTGGAACAAACTTCTCATTCACGTCAAGCAGAGTACTTCACTGGCCCTCTTTAAGAGAAATATTGACGAGTGGATGGGCAATAGGAAGTTCATCCCGGGGATTGGATCACTTCAGTGGCCTTGCTTTACAGGGGCACTGGTAACTAACTTTGGGCAGCATGATGCCAGGGAATCTTCTTGGGCTAGGTTTATATAGGCTCCAGGGCTGTTAGCCTAGTACACATCTATGAACCTATGAAACTATGATTAGATGTATAGATCTGCAGTCGTGGGACTGCACACATATCTGCTGACCTCACAAGACCCACACATAGTGAAAGTTTTGAAGCATGAGGAGAATAAATCTAAGATGACCTCTCTGCTTAATCTAGCAGAAGCATATCGGCATAAAGCAGGAATGGAAATCAAACTAGAAGTAGACAAAAATCAGGCAGCAACTGAATGTGCCAAAAAAATAAATAAATAAAAGAAAGAATATAAGGTCAAGGACCAGATAAGAAGGAAAGAAACATGGAAAATGCATAAATATACTTGCAAGTATAGAAAACTTCTGGAAGAACCTCATGTTGTTCAGGATTGAATGCAGAAATGGTTAAGAGAGGTGAATTCAAACCAAGAGATGAAAGGTTAATATTGGCAGCTCAAGATAGTGGGCTACGTACACATTGGTTTACAAAGTCCATTGAACATGTGGGAGAAACAGATACATGTAAGTTTTGTAAAACATAATTGGAAACAGTTGCACACTCATTGCTGGTTGTGACAAACTAATGGTAGAAGGACTGTATACTGAAAGGCATAATAATATGGCAAGACTGTTGCACTGGAGATTGTGCAAACATTATGGTACGGAAGTGGCTGAAAAACACTGAAAACATGAGCCACAAAGCATCATAGAGAATGATGAAGTCTATACCATGTGGAATCACCCATTACCAACTGTTTAAAAGATGGATGCTAGGAAACTGGGTATAGTGGTCCATGAAAAGAAGACAAAAGTAGCATTGATTATTGAAATTGCCACACCCAGTGACTACAGTGTCTTGTATACAGAGAGACACAAAGTCATAAAATTTAAGGATTTGCAGGCAGAAATGAGAGCAATGTGGAAGAGAGATACCCAGACAGTTCCAATAGTAGTAGAAACAATGGCTCTAATAAAAAAGAATCTAAAACTGTATTGAAATATGTTTCCAGTACATGTAACTTCATACGAATTGCAGAAGGAGTCATTACTGGGCAAATTGTGGGTGCTACGAAGAGCACTTCTGGCTGACATCAAAGACTGAAACAATACTAATTTTGTGAACGTTAATCATACTTTGACTTAGGAATGGGGTCCATTCCTGTCATGGTATTAGAAATCCAAAAGACTTGAAGAAATGAAAAAAGTGGAACAAATGGAAGTTGTGTGTACCCCAGTAGGTGTCATATCTATTTACATTGAAGATTAGTATGCCTCAAGACTGTGTAGAAAAGATAACTATATGGAGTTATTCTATGTCCAACCTTCTGTGGATAGGAAACCCCCTCCCTGTTATCACTATTAATAGGTCACTGTCCATAAATACAGAAGGCCACACAGCCTATATATTCCTACATGGGAAAATTAAAGTAGAGAAAAACAACCCAGGCAGGGGTGAGTGAAAGCATGCACCTATTGATTGGGATAACCATAGGACAACAAACTTACCTGCACAATATTACCTGCAGTTTGTGAACTGAAATGCCATGGAAGAAGAGTGCAACACCCCACAAGGTTATCTCATATTCTAGACCTGTACCTCAACAATATGAGTGAACAATGTAATAGTACATGTGTAGTGCCTGCACTGTTAATCCAACCATAAGGCTCTATGTTTTGAAGTAGATATAGCTACTGAACTCCCCCAAAGGAGGAGTCAGATTCACAATCATCATCCAAGATAACTACACACTCCTAAGGGATGGTCTACAATACAGTTTCCACAAAGGTCATTGACAGCTATAGTACACTATTCCCTGATATCCTGTATACACATCTATCGAATTGTATACATGCAGCCATGCCTGGTAGACTCAAACAAAGATCATCCAGAAAATGCAAACCATACATCATACAGTAAGTGAAAGAAGCTGCTGTTTACAAATACAACATTGAGAAAACAGGGGTGGAAGATCACTCTCCTCAGCATAAACATGCAAATAAGACAACTTCAAGAATCCATACAGGGCAACCATGCTAAGACTTTACACAACAACATATCCAGGGATAATCAGGGGGCTTTCTTCATGTATATCTGCAATAATGTGTGGTAGTGCACACACTGACCCAATGTAACTTCCAAGCCTTGTAGAAGATACATTTGGCTAAAAAGAGTGCCCCCTGCCACCATCACACCTAGTACAAGCCATGTGTGAAACATCACCTCCGAGTTCTGGTATCTACAATGGGAAAGTTATCACTGCCCTATGCAAGACTAGGGGCACAGTCTCCATGTGACCAGGTGGAATTTTGGCCTGTGTTCTTTATGTGCTTCAGCAGTGAGCTACTCCCCTAGGCACCATATTCAACCACAGTCTGAATACTGCTGTAGTCCACATTGAATGGAATACAGTCACCATTTTCCAATCATACAAGAGATGACTGGCAAAATGCAAGTGTAATGAAGAACCATAATTTTATGCAACCTCTGTTGTAAGGCAATGGATATAGTTTGCATGCATCTCAGACACAAGGAAATAGGTGACCTCCAAACACTAGATGTGTAACTTGGCCAAGGCCTTCAACACAATCCAACATTTGTTGTCAGTGGGAAACTAACCAATGTGAATATCAAATCCTATGTTATCAGTTGGTTTTCAAATGGAATCACATACCAACTACATTCAATTACAGTACATCAAGCAACAGACATGTCAGCTGGGTGGTAACAGAAGTGTCATTGCTGTGGCTCCTCATGTTTGACATATATGTCTCAGAAGTCCTGGACAGAACAGAGGGTCAGTGGCACTAACGATTGCTTACAAAGCCATGGGTGTTACATGAACTGCACGGAAATGCATCAGCATACCCTCTGGTAATAATAAATGTTCCTGCTTATAATAAAATAACCATAAGTATACTATTCAAACCTTCTGTATTGATAGAGCTTGGAACACGTGTCAAATGCAACCTGTGGATAGGTTTGCATTCTATATCATAAATGTGATTAGCAATGCCATTACATCAATAGCAATATATGTTAGCAATCCCCAATAAGCATACCTAATTGGCTGTATGAAAGAATATAAACCACCCTTTGAAATGTATTTTATCAGACACCTGCACCATCTTGACAGACCTCAGACATGTGTGGTAATAAAACATCGGAGGGTCTCCAACGTTGCTTCTGTGGCAGAATGATCTATCTGTCACTGTGTGCAGTATCATATAAATAGCTTTGAGACAGATTATGTATGCCTTACAGGACTATCTGTGGCCAAAATGGGATGAAAATGCTGCACATGCATAAGTAATGTGGGATTCGAGTTACCTGTTCCAGGGACTTCAGTGTACACTATGACATACATAGGACATGCTGTAGAGATAGATACATCTCTCAAAGGTCATCACTCCTCTGCAGTAGGCTTCAAATTCTTGTCAAGCAGAGCACCTCCATTACCCTGTGGAAGCACAAGCTGGATGACTTGCTGTGAAAATGTTATCGGCCATGGATCACTGCTGCTTCACTCCTGGACATGGATCTTTGCTAAACAAAACTTGGTCATGCATTAAATCTGACTGTTAATATTATATTGTGATGTAATGGCTATGCTTCTAAACACCATAAGGTCAATACCCTAGTCACATCTTATGATCCTCAGAACTTATGGCAATGTACATGCAAACAGGGACATTATACTGTATTACTGTTCTGATGAGCTTTGTCTTCAGTGCTGACATACAATCCTCAGCTCTGAATCTGATGGGTTGACTTTGGATGGGCACCCATACTTTTCTACTAAACAATCCTTAAAGTGAAAGTTAGATGTATTAATGAGACACATTTAATTGTCTGAATTCACAGCCCTTACAAAAGCACCCACCTATAAAGCAGATAAATTATTATGCTAGCAACCGTTTAAATGGCTACGTACAATCTAAATGACAGGTACAGTTATCAGTTCAACAGCACAAATAGAGGTAATAATGTCATATTAGTATAGTCACCTTATGCACCAGACATATAGCTTTAGTGTCCCTGAATCCAAAAGATAAACAATAGGAACGTTGCACAGTTATCATCAGTTGCAGAGGGTGCTGTGGGAGGAGGCAGGAGGCCTAGGCTGACACAAAAGGCTGGTGAGTTTGTGTGTGTGTGTGTGTGTGTGTGTGTGTGTGTGTGTGTGTGTGTGTGTGTGTGTGTGTGTGTGTGTGTGTGTCTGTGTCTGTGAGTAAGCAAGGGAAGCAGGCAAGATGGACCATGTAAATGGTGTGTGTGTGTCTGTAAGTGTCCTCAATGTGACATTGGTGTGTGAGTGTCTGCATGAACACAGCCAAGCTTAGTGCTAGCTCTACATGCATGTATGTCAGACAGCTGTGAGTTACACATGGTAGAGCTGACAGTTCATTGTCCCCACCCCCGAACACAAGAAGCAGCTCTGCCAGGAGTTGCACAGGCACCTCCATGCCTAAGGTCAAATGCTGTGCTACTAGCTGAAGGTAACTGGTGTTTGCTGGACATGCTCCCTTCAAAGGAACACCCATGACCTCTACCCCATGGCCTGCTACATTTGTATGTGGACAGCACACTCCCTGCTGGAGCAATGGATGTACTGCCACTCTGGGAGCGTGATCAGGCATGGCCACATTGGCTGTCAGCTGATGTAGTTGTTGACCTACACTCATGATGCCAACACTCCCCTCCCAGCAAATGTTCCATCACAGACAATGTGCATTCCATGATGGATACACTGTGCTCCCTCACAGAAACATCCTGCTCCAGTGCATCATTCAAATATCCCAGGAATCAACAACATGGTGGAGGCAGTCACAGATGTCAGACTGTGCTGCATCTATAACCATGATCATTCTCCTGGAGTTCCTTTCTGAATGTGTCTGTGCCTCCTTGATGGCCCTAAACATACATTGAGTGACACATGATGAGACACTTGCAGCAGGTTGGGTAGGGACAGCAGGCATCCTCTGAGCACCCCTATCAATCCGCCTGTGTGGTGCTTCACTAACAGTTTGGCTATGGCCAGTTTCAACAGTCACTGAAGCCGCAGTAGTACCCACACCTCCCTGGTCAATGTCCTCACCCTCCAACTGTACAGTATCTATGGCCTCAGTGGACTGGGTATGCATAGGTATGCTAGCTGTGTCTGGTGAAAATGGGGGGGAGGGGATCACTGGATGTCAACCTCTGTGTCAGAATCAGCCTCTGCAACCCCTGGCAGTGCCAAACCTTGGCCACCATCATCATCAGAGCCTGATGTGACACTGACATCAAGTGGTGTAGGGAACACAGAACTACTTCCATGTTCACCTGCGATAAAAGGAAGGAAAGCAGGAATATATTAATACTAGCACTACTATCCTGCAATATATGTTAAGCAATTTGGACTGCTGTCACTATAACAGACATTCATACCTCTCAACCTATTAGGGCAAGGAATGCGGACAAAATCATGAATAATGGGTGAAAAAGGCCCAAGAGTAGGTATCATCATGACATATTGCCCTTACAAACCTATAAAGGTGATAGAATAGCAGGTATTGCTTCACCATGGCATTAATGAGTGGTATGTATTTTTAATGTGGGATCTGTCATTATTTGATATTTGCGGCGTATATGACCTGTCAGTAGTTCGCAACTCAATCACTATGATTTTAAATATGGCCCAGAGGTATGAGTCACACATCTGGACATTCTGCAAATATCTGCACAGTTGACAAGTTTGCAGACAGCACAGCAATCCATACAGCAGGCCTGAGATGACACTATAGCAGATATGTTAAAATATTTCTACATTACTGACATAAATATATTCTGCTTACCAATTGCAGGAGGCCTAATCTCTGGATTCCTGAAGGCCTTGGAAAAAGTAAAGAAACAGGTAACAGCACCACAGTTAACAGTATAACAGTGAGTAATTAATAATCTACACACCCACCAAAAAAGCAACCTGCCACACATTAAAACTATATACACTATTACACAATGACTGCAACAGTATTCTACTGATGATCTAACAAAACCTACCAGGAAGCTCCTTCTGAGAAGCAGAAGTGTCTCCCACATCCAGAACATACTGATGGACTGCTGGGACCTTTTCTTAGTGGCAATATTTGCATGGAATTCCTTAGTGGCAGAGAGTGTTTTTTCTGCTGCAGGCCAACCACCAGTGACATGACAATTATGTGCCACTTCAACAGCATGCCTCTATGCAGCATGAATCATGTCCATGGCTCTGTGTAGCACCTGTTCAGAGCTGCAATTTTGTCACCCAGCTGCATTTACATTTGGACCAATTCATCCCCAAAGGCCACACATTATGACATATTGGCCCACCCCCTGGACATAAGGCCTGCATGATGTTGCCTTAAATCTTCAATGATGAGGTCATTCTCTGCCTCTGAGAAAGGTGGCTTATGCCGAGTGGGCAAATTGTTTACTGAAAGACAAAATATTGACAATACATAAAAGGGTCACCAAAGGAGAAATAAACTGTATACACATAAGGAAGTATAGAAAGCTCTCAGTATTCACAGCTTAATTACAATTTAAAGATTCATCTGTGGTCAATAAATAACATGGGGTCTACAAAACAAGGAAAGTAGCATGATGAACATGTCCTTGTTTGTGCCATAACAAATACTCACTTATGCTCACAGACCCAACACAACAGTCCATTCTAGTTTATGCCATAGCAATGACTCACCCCCCCCCCAAAAAAAAAAAAAAACAATATAACAGGCTAAGGGACAAATGTGTTAAACAAGTAACAGTGTAAATTCCAAAGTGCTTTTAATGGACTTATCCATGTGTCACATTGTCAGCCCAGCTATCTGGAATTTTGTAAATAATTATATGTCATTTGAGAATATTAATATGATTTATATAGAAGTGTGACAAAATGAGATACTGCCAGAACAGCTATCTAGAATGTTGTAAATAGTTATATGGTATTTGTGAATATCACCAGGATGCAATTGCTTGTGTTACTACTATATTAGAACTGTATGTCCTATTGCATAGACAGGTGTGCTGAAGAGAGATTTTTATACAATATTGTAATTGTTTAGCTATATGTATTTTAACAGGAGATTAGCTTGTAAGACTTAAGAATAGTTGAGATTGAAGTACTTTATTGACAAGCCATAAACAAGGGATGTTATTTTCCAGTTTCAGTTAACAGGAGACAGGATGTCTACACTAGGGTGCCTTCTGCATTGTTTTGTAAGTGTTTTATTGTTTTATGTCTTCAAGCAGTTGCAAATATCTGAGAGGATATGTATTTTACACAGGGACATTTTAAATGTTGATAGTTTCTGACAATGGGGGTTTAGCTTGGGAACTAAAGTCAGGTGACAAAAAGTGACGTCATCCAAGCTAACCCAGGAGTAATATTTGATATTAATTTAAGAACTCTCTGAGAGACATGGGGCATTTTGTATTTTGCCTTTGATCTAGCAAGAACATCCACCCACCATGTCTGCCTGCTTGTTGTTTTGTAAGCAAGTTTTTAGGGCATAGTATTTATTTTAGATTCAGATAGGAACATAGTAAAGTATAGCTTAGATGTTTTCTTTATTTATTTGAGACTGTCCTGCAATGTTGTTTCAAATATTTCCTGTGATTTTGAACTCTGATGTAACTGATTACTTACTGAGTATTGTCTTGTTCATTTACTATTTATTATTATTAAATATATTTAAACTTATCATTGTGGCTGATATTTGTGAGATATATTTAAGCTCTAAAAGTACTTGCATATCTATTTGGTTACACTGTACAGGCCACTCCTAATAGCCTGATGCTTGGTCAAATTACCATTTGGATTAATAGTAACACTACACAGTAGGATTGGCCACCCTTTGCTAAGGGACTTAAAGTTGCTGATAAGGGGTTCTGGTGGCAGTGGTAACTATCTTATAGTCTGGGCAGAAGGGGGGCATAGCTAGTAAACCTGTGCCAGCATTTACCAGGTCTGTGTGTGTGTGTGTGTGTGTGTGTGTGTGTGTGTGTGTGTGTGTGTGTGTGTGTGTGTGTGTGAACAAATCTCCAAGAGCGCGTGTGTCAGATACTTGGGCTGGGACATAAAGCACTGGTTGGACAGGGAGAGTGTTGGAGGACTTGTCTTAGAACCCTGGGTAAGGACTCAGCTCTATAGCTATACCAGTGTGAAGTCTTATTGGGGATCTGGATATAGAGGGAGAAACCAGCCCCAGACTGACTGTGGTCTCTGTGTGCTCTTAAGGGAAATTGCACTTTACTGTGTGTGTGTACTTGTTATCGTCTCAGTCTGTACATCCCCCACTGTTGCCAGTGGTGAGGACTGAGGATCCTTGATTACTGGGCCAGTGTTGGGGCATCACATATGAATTGGTGGGAAGTGGGGGATATCCATATCACATATTAACTGGTTTGCAGTGGCGTGGATATTGAATTCTTGTAGTCTGTAAACAGTGGTAAATGAAGGTGTTTGTACTCTCAATCAGCCACACAGTGAAAATTCAGAGTTTCATACCACAATTGTTTTATTTATTTATTTATTTATTTATTTTTGTTGTTAGCTTAGTTAGTCAGGGAGAGCAGGCAAGCATGTCAGCCGAGGAGTATGGCAAGCTGACAAGGAGCCAGTTGGCTGAGATGTGCCAGGCTAAAGAACTGGTGCATGCCAACCTGACTAAAGCAGAAATGATTGCATCTTTAGTCACAGTTGCATCAGAGATTAGCAACCAGGAGGACAGTCAGACTGGCCTTGGGAATGTACAACTCTCAGAAAACGGGCAGTTCAACCTTTCCACAGAAGACTTAAAAATCCATCTGGAGTTAGAAAGACATAAACTGGAGGCCAAATGTTTGGAAATAGAAGCAGCAGAGAGACTGAGATATCTGGAGGCTGAAAAAATGAGAAAATGAGATGTCTGGAGGCTGAGGAAAATGACAAACTGGATGTCTGGAAGCTGAGGCGAATGAGAAGTAGAGGCAACATAAAAAGGAGATGCAGACTCTTCGACAGGCTCATGGAGGTAATGGGGGAGGGAGTAACCAAACTCCAGAAGCAAAAAAGTCAGTAAATTTCTTCCACAGTTTACAGAATGGGATAATTTTGATAGTTTCATTCATATGTTTGAAAGGGTATGTAAACAGTATAATGTTGACCAAGGGCTCTTGGTTCGGTTCCTGACCCCCTTACTCCATGGTAAAGCTGTAACTACTGTTTCTAAATTGTCTGATACTGATTGCTTAATTTATAATACTGTAAAAAATGTCTGTTAGAATATTTTAAGTTACAGGAAAAAGCTTTGTGAGCATACATGCAAGGCAGATGAAAGTGCGTGTAAATATATTGCTGAACTAAGTACTTATTTTCATAGGTGGGTGAGTGGATGTCAGGTCACCCCTTTTGAAGGGCTGGCAGACCTTTTGGTGGAGGAACAAGCTCTTAGCACTTTGCCTGAGTACATGAGAATCTGGTTAGCAGATAGGCAATGCAATACTGCAGATGAAATGGGGAAGAAGGGAGACCTATACCTAGCAAGCAGGGCATCACTGCACAGGAAAGGGATACCCAGTGCTGCTCATGGGTCTAAGCAAACCCGTGGTGGACAGTCTAGACCATGCCAGCAGAGTCTGCCAGTAGCAAGGGAAGCCACTAGTCCAGGACCAAGAGTTAAATGTTTTAAATGCAACCAGTGGAGCAATGTAGCATATAGATGTCTGTGGAGGCAACATGGGGAACAAAAGTTGGGAGAGACAGTAAGTGAGAATGACAGAATGCCAGCAGTAAGTTGTCTTGAGACAACAAAGGGTACCAAGCTACCACAAGAGGTTATATCCTGTCTTAGTAAATGGGCAACAGGCCACTGCTAAGAGAGACACAGTCTCTGACTTAACCATTGTGAAGCCTGCAATGGTTAAAGAGGAGCACTGCTTTCTTGGACAGTCTACTCCAGTCAGAACTTTAGGAGGGACCCCATTCCAAATAACTTTGGCTAGGGTTCACCTTGACTGGGAGGGTGGAAAAGGAAGCAAGCAAATAGGTATGTTTGTGGATATCCCTGCAGATGTCCAGATAGGGAATGATTTTGATAATGCAGTACCTTGTGTGCATGCAGTTACAAGCAGTCAGGCTTGGAGACAAGCATGTTGGTCTGTTAGCCTGGGGGAGACCCAGACAGACCACACACTTGCAACCAGGACTGGTGAGGTGGTTACTTCAGGGAGAGAGCTACCCTGTAGCAGTGAGACACAGTTTCTTGTGGGTACTGATGTCCCCTTAGACAGAGTGACTGCAAGGGCAGAGGTGAGTAATACTACCCAGGCTGACAGTGAGGCACCACTGTGAGAGAATACCTGACTTCCTGTGGAAGGAGAGTTGAGAAGGGTTACAGAAAGAGTTGAGATAAGCATAGCTGTCAGACCTTACATTACAAGGCCTGAGGGGAGATAGCTAGTGAGGCACCTGATTCTCAAGGAAAGGGGGGATCTGTCTAAGGGGACAGCAGTACTGTATATATAGTGGATCCTGAGGGAGGGATAGAGGGTGAGAGAATACAGCAGTTGGTAGTGCCCTACCATCTGGCACTTCTAGCCATAGCCCATGATATTCCCGTTGTAGGTGATATGGACATAAAATGTACAAAGAGACATATTATGCAGCACTTTTATTGGCCTGGGATTTCTAGAGATGTAATAGGGTACTGCAGGACCTGTGAGCAGTGCCAAATGGTAGGCAAGGCAGAAGACAAGGTCAAATCCCCTTTGATGCCTTTGCTTGTGATTGAGGAGCCATTTCAGAGGGTAGCTATGGATACTGTGGGACATCTGACTACCCCAAGTTCCACAGGGAAGAAGTATATCCTAGTGGTACTAGATCATGTTACCAGATATAGTGAGGTGGTCACTGCCCTCCATTGAGGCAGTAAAGGTGGAAAATTCTTTGTTAGGGATTTTCAGCAGGGTAGGTTTCCCAAAAGAAATACTGACTGACAGAGGTGCCAATTTCATGTCAGACCTGCTGGCTTGTCTGTGGAAGCACTGTGAGCTGAAGCACCTAAAGACCCCCCCCCCCCAACATCCCCAGACTAATGGTCTTGTTGAAAGGTTAAACTCTACACTTAAGACCATGCTATGGGCATTTGCAGACCAGTTCAAGAGGGAGCGGGAAATATTTGCCCCATGTGTTGTTTGCTTACAGAGAATTGCCCCAGGAATCCACAGGGTTTTCACCCTTCAAGTTGCTGTATGGGCATAGGGTGAGGGGACCTCTAGATTTGATTTGTGATGAGTGTGAAAGTGACTGTGAATCCCACAGGCAGTCTGTTGTGGCATATGTCCTAAACCTCACAACAAGGCTCAAGGAGGTCACTGGCTTGGCCCAGGAGAACCTGGCAGAAGCTCAACAGCAGAAAAAGGTGTAGTATGACAAGAATGCTCGAGCTAGAGAGTATGCTGTAGGGTAGCAGGTAATGGTTCTCATTCCTGTCAGACACAACAAGCTGCAGGCTACTTGGGAGGGACCCTTCAAAGTGGTAAGGAAGGTCAGTGATGTTAACTACATGGTAGAACTGCCAGGCAGGAGGCAGGGGCACAAACTGTACCATGTTAACATATGAAATCTTACCATGATAGGGAGGCCCTGGTGTTAAGTGTTTGCAGTAGAAGGCATGAGGAGTCTGGGAGGGGAGATCTATGGCTACAGGGAGCCAGCCAGCAAAATCCCAAATTACAATGGCGGAGCTTAGGGTTGCAGGCAGAAAATAGAACAGTGCAGCACTGTACTGGGGTAATCAATGCCAAGGCAGCTGGAATCTTAAGACAGGGTACGGAGTAGGTATTCCCAGATAGGCTCACCCTCTCAAGCAATGTTTCTCAAGGCTCACTTGAAAAACTAGCTTGAGTTATCGGGGGGGGGGGGTTCACATTGTCAGCCCAACTATCTGGAATTTTGCAAATAATTATGTGCCATTTGAGAATATTAATATGATTCATATAGAAATGTGACAGAATGAGATACTGCCAGCACAGGTATCTGGAATATTGTAAATAGTTATATGTCATTTCTGAATATCAGCAGAATGCAATTGCTTGTGTTACCACTATACACAACTGTATGTCCTATTGCATAGATAGGTGTGCTGAAGAGATATTTTTATACACTATTGTAATTGTTTAGCTGTATGTGTTTTAACAGGAGATCAGCTTGCAAAACTTAAGAATAATTGAGATTGAAGTACTTTATTGACGTGCCATAAACAAGGGATGTTGTCTTCCAGTTTCAGTCGACAGGAGACAGGATCCCCCGGATTTACTATTCCTCCATGCAGGACTATCTTAGTCCTGCATGGAGGTGGCCATCTAGGAGCAAGACGGCAGCGCACCATGCATAATAATAAGGTGCGCTGCCTGAGCTCCTAGGCTTACACGGAGCGTGTAAGAGTGCAGGGGGCGTGTCTGAGAGCAGAGCTCTCAGAATATACATGGCCTCACAATGAAGAACAGCAGAAAGAGGTAAGAAATGAGCGAGACCTCTCATAGGTGTCCGCATATCCCCATCAACAGTCCCCCTTGTGTACAACAGCAACAGTATACATAAATAAAATTAACAAATCCTTTATTTTTTTAAAAAATCCCATGAAAACTAACTGTAAGTGCGCGGCTGTGCCCATCACTAAGCTACGGTTAATGCAGCTTAAATAGCTGAAGAGGATAACAAAAAAAGATATATGCAAAGGAAGCAGCATAGCAATAGTGTAGTGGGCAGAGCATTTGCCTTACGAACAGGCATTCCCAGTTCAAGTCCCACTGCAGCAGATTCCATTTTCCATGGCAAAGCATGTTATGAGTAATATTTATGTTGCATAACCCACTAAATAACATATTTTTAAGAACAGGAGTACTGCAGTAAATGCATATGTGAGGTGTCAGTGTCATAATGAATAAGGCACTGGCAAGCAGGGTTAAGCACAAATAATCAGTAGTAAGCATATTTAAGCACTAGTAAGTGGGCTTAAGCCCGTTTTCATGGTGGTAAGCAATGCCTACACTGGTTAAGCAGTTCTAAAGCTAACTCTGTAAGTAGATGTAACATCAGGTTAACATTGCTTTCTGTCGAGCAAACCCATGCAAACTTGCTTACAAATGCTCAAAAGTGCCTTAATCACTCTGTATCCAATGGCCCTTGTTCTGCACATCAGCAAAATAAACAGCCATGCAGGTCTTGATCCCAGGATCCTATACACCATAATCACAGTAGTTAACCACCAAGCCATCACAGAAGTACAGAAAAATGAGGCATCAGCAAACAAGTCTTCACCATAGTAAAACCAAACTGAACCTGTGAAAGGAATCAGTATGCAGTCATATGTTCCATAACCCACTACATAACATAAATATGTGAATTGGAGTACAGCAGTAAGCCCAGAAGCGAGGTGTAATTGTAATAGAGTGTTGAAGTCCTCAATAAAACACAAGGACCCCACAGAGTGTATGTACACATTAATCATGGATACCAGACAGATATATAATATGCAATGAATAAGAAATCAATGCCAAAAAGTAAATATAATTCAAAGTCTAATGTAAGCAATGTTAAGCATTACACAGGCCAGCATAGGAGGTGTAATCAATGTGTACACCAGCTAATTCATTGTGCCCAGTGGTATAGCCCTTTAAACAATGCCAAACGTAGTTAGGCAAGTTTGCCCATAGCGTAGCCTTTTCAAAATTGGCCAATCTCGGAAAGTGCGGGAAATCGGCCCTACTTAAACCCAAGAGTTGGGAATACATCTCATAACTGGTTGTAGCTTCTCCTTGCAGGCACTATGGCAGTAAGGGGAGAAGGTGTGCACTTTCGGGCGCAGTGCTGGTGCATCCAGGAGTCCAAGGTCATGGCAGGACTCCTTGTCAAAGACCATGATCAGAGACTGCTGCAGGGCCAGTACCAGGGCTCCCAATATAAGGTGGAGTCCTGGGACCATCTCTCCTGTGACCTCACCAGTGCCACTGGCATACCCCAAACTGGTGAGCAGGTTAGGCACCACTATGCCGACCTGAAGCGGCGTAAGGGAAACCTCTTGGTGGAGTGGCTCCAAGAGGCTAGAGCGGCAGTGGATGTTCCAGTCATGTGTAAGTATCACCCTAGTACGTGTGTAATAATTGCCAGCTCAGGTATATCATGGATAGGTATGGCTAAATATTCCTCTTATGTCCCCCACAGCTGCAATGGAGTAGCCCGCGAACCAGGAGGCCCACATCAGTCGCCTGGTGAGTTTGTGATGCGAGTCAGGTCAGTAATACAAATGCATTTACTGTCACAGGAAATAAAACTAAAAGTAGTAGTAAATTAATTGTCTGTATAAAACCTGTATTGTTCAAGGCAAGTACTGCATACACTAGAGAATATGGCAGGAAGAGACTCATATTGTTTCTATGTCAATACAAGTGTAATAGCCTGACAAAACAGGTCTAACTGCTGGACTGCATGTGAATATTCTGGTATCATATGGTAATGTAGATTTGCAATCATGTAATAGTACTGTTGTATTAAGCACTGTTACCCACACCGTGCACCATAAATTGAATGTGTAGGAATGCCTGTATATGACAGGTGTAATCCCCAGAGGCCATTTAGTACAACTGAGAGACACATAGACAATAAACAGGAAAAATGCAGACAACAAAAAACAAATAGCACATGCAACTGAGATGTGAACTGTTGTATTTTAGCACACACAGCCACGGTTCGAATCCTGCCAGTGGTAGTAGTCTGCATACAGAATCATACCTCACAACTGTACAGATATGTCCAGAATGTCTATTAAAGTGACCCATATCTTTTGCCTATCAACCTGACCCCTGGGAAATCAGTGGGATGATCCCAGCAGTATAGGCAGCAAACTGAGAAAATACAACTGATTGACACACATCTATGAGAACAAAACTGGCACACTAGCAACTCCCCAACATGTTATGTGACTAAGAAGCCATGTATGTCCCATTTACACCCCAACTTGTCAAGCTGTGTTCAGAGTGTGTACAGTAACATAGTGAGATGTATGTGCATAATAGTAATGTGGAATCTGGTACTGTGTGTGGGAACATTCAGGAAGTGCTAATTAACATTCCTCCCACAGGTCTGTCAGATACCAACACCGTGCCCAAAAATACAAGAATGATACCCAGTACTGGTACTGTTCACAGTGGTATTGTATGGCATTGCGACTGATGCAGTTGCTCTGAATAATGAGGTATTACACATCACTGTCACCCACACTGTCCTACAACATATAACTGTCTAGGAAATTTGTATAAGTGTGTTGTAATACAAGGTCAGAGGGCAAAAGCACAGAGGATTAATAAGACAGAAAGCAGATAGGGGATATACAGCAATATCTATATAGCGACACAACTGTGATGGACAGTGTTTAAGTTGCAGCAGACACAGCCATGGTCTGAATCCTGGGAGTGGAATTAGGCTGCATACAGAATCATACCCAGCAACTGTGCAGATGATGCCAGAATGTACAGTATATGGGCCCATATTTGCTACCTGTCCTCCTGTCCCCCTGGTAAGTCTGTGGGATGATCCCAGATGTTTAGCCAGCAAACAGGGAATAGAAGTGATTGTCAAACATCTATGAGAACAAACCTGTCATTGTAGGAACCCCCGAAACTGTTCGGAGAGTAATATTTCAAGTATGCCCTATCTACACTCCCATGTTGTCAAGCTGTGACCAGAGTGTGTACAGTAACAGAGTGATATGTATGTGCATAATACTAATGTGTAATCTGGAACGTTCTGTGGCAACAGTCAGTTAGTGCTAACAAACATTGCTCCCACAGGTATGTCGGATATGAACACTGTGCTGAGAAATACAGAACATTATAACCTGTACTGGTACTGTTCACTCTGGTATTTTAGGGGATTGTGAGTGTTGCAGTTTCTCTGAATAATAAAGTATCACAGGTCACTGTCACAGATACTGTGCTACATAATATAACTGTGTAGGAAAGCATGTATATGTGTGTGTCAGGTCACAAAAGGTGGAAGAGGGCAATATTCTAGATATGTCATGGCACGCCAGCATGTGGTCAACACATGGCCAGAGTCTGTGCAGAATGAGTTGGATAGCTATGTGCACAACATCAATCTGGAATGTGGGAGTATATGTAAAAACAGTTAGTTAGTGTTAACAAACATTCCCTCCACAGGTATACCAGGTAAGAGGTGTATACTGCAGGTAAAACCGGTTCATGTGTAACGATGACGACAGCCATATCACTGTCCAAACTAAGGCTATAGGGTAGTGTAGTAAGACTTGTAAGGTACAGATAACAGCACCGACTAGGAAAGTAATGTGGACTACAGGAATATACTAGTTGTTAATTGACATCTTTATCTCCCCCCACCATATCTCCAACAATAATCAACATACCCACCCCAACTGGTATGTAATGACACCTATGTTCTGATAATGTCCAATTGTTTGATAAATATTTTAATGGTTCCCATGCATGTGCTATATTGAATTATTCCAACATTGGTGGTATGGTACCATCAATATACCTGCATGCTGTTCTTATTACCACTGTGGTCCCATATATGCACGTGTTCTGTTTGCTATGCAAGTGTTCTGTATCTGGTGTCTGGGTTAATGGGAATATCTATGCATGCTGTTATACCTAACCCTGGAATGTGTTGACTATTACTAACCCACATATGATGATGAAATCTAAACACTATAGCATGCTTGGGAAGGCCGGTCCCAGCTGACCCACCTCTCCCACCTCAGCTGGCCATGTCACCGGGCACCAGCATGTCTGGGACCCAACACGGGACCTCCCTGTCCATTGGTCCTGCATCACCTTCGGATGGAACCACCTCAGGGGATGGGGCTCCCCCCCTGGGAGTGGGCACAGATAGGCACCTGTCACCTGTTACCAGGTCTGGGTCGTGGTGCATAGAGATATCAACCAGCAGTTTGGTGATCTCCTACGCCAGCTCAAGGGCCACATTTCCTGATTAGAGAGTCAGCCTGGCTTTGCGACTCAGCCCCCAGCACAGCCACCTTCGGGTCTGTGAAGGTGCAGAGGTGACTTCCCAAGGGTGGGAACCTCAGTCCCACTGTTACCACTAGGGGGGTTTGTGGGCTTCCAGTTTCCCAACACCCCTCCCCTCAAGGTGTTTACCCCCAACATGTGTCATATACCGCCCCTGTATGCATCTTGTTTGTTTTGTCTGTTAACCTACCCAACCTACCTCCCCAAATATACCTACTATCCCTCCCCAACATCCCACTCTCACCTGAAAAAAAAAAGGCAATCTGTTTCCACAAAAAAACTCGCCCCATACATAGCTGTCCTTTTCGCACACATGTTCACTGGACACATGTAATCTGGTCTAATTGGCATCACAACATATTAATCTTGTCCTCATCCCTCCCAGGGGTTTGAGTGTCCAAATCTACCTCCAAATTCAGTGTATATGCACAGCTGTTGCTGTAGAAGAAATGGGCAGTTATGGACCTTGCCTACAGCCTTCCTGCACATCCCTGGCTATTTTCCCCTACTGTCTTTCCATCTTTGTGCCCCTTTTTTCACCACTTTCCTATCAACCCCTTTTTCTTTTCTTTTAAAGGGTAAGCAGGAGTAAGCACTTTTAAGCAGCAGTAAGCAGGTTTAAGCCTGTTTGCACGGGGGTAAGCAATTTAGAAGCTAAATGAGTATAAGAACTGTAACATGAAGTTAGCAGTGCTTACCTCCACGCAACCCATGCAAACCCACATACAACTGCTTTAAAGTGCCTTAATCACTCTGTATCCAACGGCCTGTGTTCTGCCTAGCAAAAAAATAAATAGCCTCTGTAAAGCTCGAACCCTGCACACCATAGACAAAGTGATTTACCAATAAGCCATGTCAGATATACATAACCCTGATTTATCCACAGACATATCATCCAGCCCAGTCATTAAACAGTACAGAGAATGTATTCTAACATTTAGATGTATGTGTGTAAATATATTAATATATAAACAGATACAACATATCTATATATGTAGATGTATATGTATACACATAGAAATATATACATATATATAAATATATATGAACATATATACATGCAAATGCCTCCATCTATAGATATATATGTCTACATTTATATGTCTAAATATACACAGTAAGTTACATATATGTAAGCAGATATATATATATATCTATGTAGGTATATACGGACATATTTATATATATATATGTAAGCAGATATATATATATATATATATATATATATATATATATATATATATATATATATATATATATATATATAGACATACATCTGTAAATTACAATGGGAAAATAACTAAAACATATATGTCCACATGCACTGTTAATGGGGTTGAGTGGCCCCAAACAATATATGTCTTGTACGAATAGGTAAAGCCCCAGCTAGCCAAACACGTCTGCCCTGCAATACACCACCAAGTGTTGTAGATCCCATAACCAGGACCTGACACAACATGGGCACAAGATGTTAACAGTACTACATCCCACCTGTATGATGTCAGGCTGGTATTGGTAACATATCACGCAGTACAGTCTGGCTCCCATGAGAAATGTACAATGTGGAAGCTATCAACATCCTTGCATACATATACACAGACACATATATATGCAGATACAGATGTGTATATATATATATATATATATATATATATATATATATATATATATATATATATATACATATACATATATATAGATATATATGTGACTACACATACACACGCAGAGATATGTACAGTAAGATACATATGTAGAAGGTGCACACAATATGGTACAGCCATTATGCCTACAGTTAACACCTTAACAACTGGACACTTTTTGAGCCACCCATACAAATGACAATTGTTGCCTGCAACATATACCCACAGAGAGGTCATAGGATATAACACCACACACAGGTTTGCATAAATAGAAAACCTTTATTGGTGTACTATTACAGTTTTATATAGCATTTCATATAGCTGTTCAGACATTGACATCCTTATAAACAGAGTAATGCAAATGTGAAACAGTTATACTAATACAGTAGTCTGGAAAGGTTCACAACTGTTGCTGTCCAGGCCAAGCCCTTCAAATAGTACAATAGTAAAGACAGACTGGGCCACAGGATGCTAAACAATTAACAGTAAGTAATACAGGTGTATAGTTCAGCAGCCTCTATCTACACTCTGTACACAATCAGTAGGTGGTAAAGACTTCAGTTGACTAAATGGGATGTAACTGTTACATAACAAGGCACAACTGACACCATCACAAGCAGACTGACAAACAGAACAGTCTGTATGGCATGAGGCAGTAGGCCTGCATTAACCCAATTTATGTATCTAATGTAAATATAGGTGAATTGTATGAAACTGTACATCCAGATACCTTAAGGCAGCTCACCCCTGATACCCCCACATGTTGTAACTGCCTAGGTTATTTATGGTGCATTCCCCCCCCCCCGACACAATAATACAGGGCCATATACCACTGTTACATACACTGGTCTCTGGATTGCATAAGGACACACATGTATTGTGTAGGTGAAGCCCACACATATATGTGTGGGGGATACAACAGCAGTCGCCTGATGGCAGGAATAGCAGCATGATATACACACAGCCCACTACAGAACAACCCCTGCCAGCATGTCATATGTGCAAAGCTTAGTATGTAGGTGGAGGACAGAGGCTGAAAAACAGGCTCATATGTGGAAAACTGTTGCCATACATTAAGCAAGTTGCTGGTGTTACAGAATAGTCTGCGACATACCCTTAGTCAGGGATTTGAGGTTAGAAACATAAACGGATGTAGCCATGTACTGATAGCACTCAACACACACTGCCAGTGAAATACCTGAGACAAGACCTGTGCGGTGGACAGACAAAACATGATAGGCACACCTCTTCCCCCCAAGAGGATAGGCCCACAGTTGAAGCTATTCAGACAGACTGCTTTCCAAGGTAAACTAATATGTACACACAAACCCTGTAACACCAGTACTATACAAAGCATAACACAACTCTACTCACACTCTGTCTGTAGTTCTGGAACCTCCTACAAATATGTAGCTGGCCTGAGTGTGCTGGTTCTCTTGTAAGAGATATTGCTACCTGCTGTCTGTAACACTGATGCCCGCACACAGGAAGGATGTCCATCACACAGGAAAGGTAAAAGGACAATGCTCACATAATGTAGGGATTAATAGTAGGTGGTTGACATGACAGTGGTAATTGGAAGTACTACACAGCAAGCTGCATGCAGTTAGCAAGTGGAGGACACTGACTGGTGAAGAGGCCATTACCTGATCATGTGCATCACCTACTAAAGCCATGTTGCAATCTATTCATAGCAGCTCAATCCATTTACTAAAGAGAGAGAGAGAGAGACAGAGAGAGAGAGAGAAATAAAAAGAAAAAGAAAGACAAAAAACTCAAAAAAAAAAAAAAAAAAACCTCCTAAGCCAAAGGCATTCAGCCAGTATTCATTCATCAAGACATCATTCTCATAAAAGGTATGTGAAGTATATATACATGTAATAGAATGTAATACCTGGTTCATAATAATGGGATAGATGATGTGGAATGATCTTTATGTGCCATCAGGTGTTGTGATGATCTTCAGCTGAACAACTGCTATGGACAATAGTGTCTGTCCCTGTAGGTAGTGGGCCATAGCCCTCAACTGTGCAGGTCAGCACTGACTGACAAGATGTAAGCCATCATAGTGTGCATTGTGTAATGGGAAGTATGTATATTACGTGGCCAATAGCTGGTGGTGGAAGTAATGCCATTATGATGGACACATGGGACCCATGACCCACCACTGGCAGGGTACTCTGGTTAATCTGTAATGTAGCATGCCAGAATGCCACAGGTGTGTAATAGGGTTACCTGCAATTGGTTCCTACATATACCTACATATACCCCCCTAATGTCAGGCCATGTCCATATGTGGCACCTGTCTGTGTTGTAGCAAGGCAGAACAGTTCAGCTGTGCAGGAAGGTGTTGTGAGATTGTGGAGCTGATGTCTGAATGTATCCCACATATAGGTATGCATATGTGTACATATATCACATATATAATATATAAAGATATATATACATATCACATGTCTACATATATACAAACACACACACAAACATATATGTATGTAAAGACGTCCCCCATATAACTACCACAGTGATGCATGCTATGTGCGAGGCACCAGCACATATAGCAATACACACAGATATCTACAGCTGGTAGTGTGTGCAGCATGGACAGGTATGTGACATGTTAGTCACTTGTTGGGACCACATTACCCCCATCTGTGAAGTATGCAATGGGAATATGGGGAAGTATGGCAGGTAGATATAGAGGACAGTCTACAGGGGTGGTATGTGACACATGTGGTGGGTAAACACCCTGGATGGTATGTGTGGTCTGTGATATGGATGCCCCAGTGGCCCCAATATGGGCACAATGGGAAAAAAGCCTCCCACCCACTGCTACTCACGACAGCAGTCCACGTCCTGAAGGTGCCTGGTTTGGAGGATGAGCAAGAGGAGCATATTGGCCCTGTGAAAGTGTACTATGTAGCAAATCCCACGTGTCTGTGTAGCCCGGTATGGAACACACCCAACACCTGACCTCAGGGGACAGGAACATGTCTGTGTGTGCCCCGAGGGGGGGGGGACAACATTCCCTGGGTGGTTCCACCTAATGGTATTGCTGGACCAGTACATGAGGAGGCCCCAGGTTAGGACACACATGTGATGTGGCCAGGTATAATGGCAAATGGGTTTGGAGATCTGCTGGCCAATAGAACATATGCATGTCCAACAGCATGCATAGATATCCCCAATAATGCAGAATGTCAGATGTGCAGCAATCCTGGATCAGCCATACCATTGGCATATATGGAACCATAGTGGCCCTGACAATGGCATGTAGGTGAATAGTCTGTAACAGGCCAGCAACGATAGTGTCCACACAGGGGACATGGCTACAATCGCATAACAGAAAGTGTGGTACAATACAATATCTGTCCCATTGGTAAGTAAGCTGTAGCTATACCTAATGAGTTGTGTGTACGGTTTGTTGAAGCTGATATGGTGTGGGGGGGTGACAGAGAAGTGTATTACGAACTGTGGTAACTTTGCTGTATGAGTTGCTCAGACCTGTTTCCATCTTTATGTCTTTCAGCCAAGATGGCGCATGCATGGTTGCCCACCTATTCCCAAGCGGAGAATGATGCATTGATATCACACTTGATCCAGCACTATGTAGTGCTGTTTGGAAGGGCCACAAATGAGCAGCAGGAGTGGACCGCCCTGTGGAATGACCTAGTCCACAGAGTCAATGATGTTGGACTGCACCACCACAGTTATGAGCAGGTCTGGCATCATTGTACTGACCTGCTTCTCAATGACCGTCGGTGTACTGCTGCAGTCTGGGGGGGGGTCACCTCACTACAGGGGGAGCCATGCCATTCATCCCCCCTGACATGTGTGTAGGAGCTCCTGGCCAGCTTCGTGGCACCTGCCCATCTGGACAGCCGTCAACCGCTGGACTCCGTGGAGGTGGGTGTCACCCACACACCGGCCGAGGAGCATGTAGGTAAGGACACAGGGCACTTCAGTAGACCACTGTTGTGTATACATCTGCATTGGTACAGGTAGATCATGCATATCTGACATGTCATAGATATATTGTGTTGCTGCATTGTAGCGATAAACAGATGTCCAGATGTAGTAGTATCGTGGGAATGTACCGTTGATGTATTGTAATACTGCACCAATCCCTGTAGCACTGCCACAGGTGTGGCCACTGACATTGCATCTCTCACCCTCTTATGTAGGGTCCTCCAGGATACCACCAAGGCAGCAGCCTGTAGCTGGTGAGTATGTTTTATGTAGATGCTTGCCAACACACCAGGCATGTAATGGTGATAGTATATTCCATGCACACATCTAACAAACCTACCCTGAATGCATGCTGTACATGAGCATGTATTGTTGTTGTGAAATGCACGGTCTCACAGGGGTGACCATGATGGGGTATTGGAAGGGTATGTCAGACACCTGCATGATAACTAACATCCTGTCATTGCGGAATGTGTCCACGGGGAATAACATACTTGTGGCAGACATGGCCTACATTAGGGACATATTCGGAACAACACCCTTATACAGTGCAACAGCAGTGTATATACCTGTAGGACAATAGCAACTGCTGCAGAGATACACTATGGCATAAGGCATTACAGTAGTCCACATTCTCAGCTGGGTCTAGGCTGCAACATGTGGTATTCAGTGTATGAGACACTGCAAAGTGACACACATGTGTAAGGCTTACTTGTCATGCATCTGCATAAAGGCTGAAGGGGGGGTTCAGCATGACACACCAGTACACTGCAGCAGGGATCCTAAGGATACTAGGAATGGCTCTATCTGCACATAGTCAGGTTCAGGACCTGTGACAGCCATAACCCTACCCCACACAGCAATAGTGATGGCAGTTTGTGAACACCATGGGATGTGCACATGAGTAGACCTTGCAATCATGCAGAATAGGGGGATATGTGTAGGGCAGACTGAACATACACTGGCAAATGCAGATGGCCCATGCTGGTATACCCCTGCCAGGAGCAGTGACTGCTGTAGTACACACAACTAGATGTGCAATAAACCGTCATGATAAGGGTGTGCACACATATGCCCAAACGGTGTGTATGCATTGTGTTCAACAGCCGCACAACTAACACAATCTGTAGACACTGCATGTGAAAGTACAGGATATATGTCACATATCGGGCTTGTGTACTGCTAAGATATATATTGATGTGGTTCCATGGCAGATCAAGGATGTGTGTGTCAAGTCAATAAAGTTGTGTACACCCCCCATAGCCATGGTATGCTCTGATTGTTGTCTTTGTAAGAGTATTGGAGTGGTCATACATGGTTTGTTGATGTTGACAGCTGTAAATCAGGCATCAGGCATTCACCAATGACAACTGTCCACATATCATCTCAGGTATGTGTTGCTGAAAAACATAGCGGCTGTGAGAAGTAAAGCTAACATAACTGACACAGTACTACACATTCTGCAATGGGTTGTACACCTGTGAGTTGTGGTGCAAAGTACATGGCAGGGTGCAGAGCAGTTGCACAGCAATACTGTGTACATGGGTGCAGTGGTATCCAGGGGAAGGGGCATCACCTAGTGACACATCACATGCATCATACACATGTATACTGTTGCTAGCATGCATTGACTATAGCTGAACTGCATGCTTTTCTGTACCATATGTTCTGCATGTTGGCAGATGGATAATAGGAGGACTGTGTGTACTATCATTGTGCAACTTCACCTGTATGTGAGTGTGTGCATCCTGGTGGTTACTTAGTTTGCCTTCAGAGTACACTCTGGTGAAGTGGAGGGAGGTAGATTCATGTAGGATGCATGTGTGCATGTGTGTGTTTGGGGGATCCAGTTTTAGGGTGTTTTCCCTGCGGTCATTGCTCTTACTGCCCAAGGGTCATGAAGTATAAGTGCTTTAGCAGTAAAAACACTAGCCAGGTATATAACATTTCTTTCTTTGCCACACAGATTGGGTGATACACTTGGCTACCTGCAAATCTTCAGCTTTGTATGCACATGTGTGATTGTGGGGTGTGCATACAGCTGTACCTCCTTTGGGACCATGCAGTACATGGACATGGACTGCCACATTACACACCAGGAATACCTGTCATGTGTGTAATCACAGGACAGCAAATAGTATAATATGGTCTGTAGCATGGAACAGGCATCCAGAGGGAAGGTAGAAACCAGGTACACCCTTAATATAGCAGTCAGCAGAGAGGTCACCTACAACACATGTATGCAGCTCTACAGATGCATTGGGGAAGTACTAAACAACACCAGGGAGTGTATCCAAATATTACAGTTGTCACATGATAGGCTGAAGGAGCAGCATATCTGGCATGTACTGAGCATTACATACACATGACACACCAGTGTGAGATATGGATACAGCATACTAGCCCACACATATAGGAGCCATGTACATCATGTCTGGACATACAGAGGGTGCATACCCAATGACAGCAGTGAGGCCATGTAAAACCACTACAAACAGGCAGGTAAAGTAGTAACAGACCTTGTGTTGTGGCTGCTTGTGTGAGCATTTAGAGGACTGAGATGTTAATGAGTGGTATCAATGTGTGTATGTTAACAAGTGTGATGTAGGATGGGGTAACACATGGACATATATGTGGGACGGTCTGTAAAGCCATGGACAGTTAGGTATTATGGAGATGTGTGTGTGTGTATGTGTGTGTGTGTGTGTGTGTGTGTGTGTGTGTGTGTGTGTGTGTGTGTGTGTGTGTGTGTGTGTACTGTTAGGCAATGCTGTACAAGTTTTAAAGTGCATGACCCAGGTGGTGAGGTGGGTCAGAGTCCCACCTGCATGCATTCTGATGTTGCTGTCCATACAGACTCCAAAGATGATGATATTAATGTTGAGGCACAGATGGGGTTGTCAAGAGCAGACACTGCGCCAACATTTGACATCCCCCTTTTAGCCACTCCACTACCACACACAGTTTCAATGCCTATACACACCCCATCACCAGTGACTATAGCGGAGGGACAGCTGGCGTTCATGGCAGTGCACAAGAAAGTGTGGTAACCATGCCTACTCTGTCTGGTCGCAGCAGGCATAACATGTCTGGCAAGCCACCACATAGGCAGATGTGCCAGGCTGCTCATGGTAGGGCCACTGGACATCATGCCACTGGCAAAAGCGACATAGCTGGTACCAGGAAAAGCATGTTTCAGGCTGTCATGGCAGCGCAGGCACATATAGAACATTACCACAGACAGGGCCTAAGGCTGCAGAGGGCTGCTCTCACATCTTCAAATGACAATGCCCGTGAACTGGCTGGAGCCATCCATGGATTAACTGAGTTCATGGATAGACAGTCTGGTGAGATGATGGCCCTTGATGACCATGGTCTGTCCATGCTTGAACGTGTGGTAGGAGTGCAGCAATGGCCACGTGGATGTAGGCCAGCAATGACAACAGCTGGCAGTCAATCTGAACATGCTAGGACACCAATGGGCTCCTGCAGTGGCAATAGCAGCCCTGGCAGTGTGGGAGGTGTGCTGTCCTTACCACACCACAGCAGGCCACGTACATGTGCTCCTGGCCAGTCCTAGGCGGGACCTGGTACCAGCTGACAAATTTCATCAGCAGGTGAGAGTAGCAAATCGAGGCCTGTACCTGGACATGCCCATGAAACCCCTGGCAGGCACACTCCACATGTCCATGGCTGAAGGCAGTGAACTGCACACCCTGCCAGGTATAGTCTGCAGCTGTCCATAAACACCTGTGTAGGGCAGCCACATGGCAGAACTGTGTGCATGCATACCCACACACTATGCAAACACACCTAGGGCAACCCCATACCTACACACACCACATCACCTCGCCCAGCTCCCAACAGTACACCCCTCACCCACACACATAGTGTCAAATGTACAGCCCACTCTTGGCCTCTGGCAAACCAACATCACACCCTGTGCATATGATGATACCTATACCACATCCCTGTCATCCATACCATCAATGTAGGGACAGGCTGATATGGTTCTGATGCACACGGTAACTGTACAACAGTGTACCACAGTACTGCAGTGTAACATGTTGTAGGAAGTAGAGTGTAAGGCATATTTGGCAGGTAATGTAGCCATCCAGCAATGATGCCTTATAGCTGTTCATAACAGTGGTTAGTTGTGTTCTCTACAATGTTATCCATTTGTGTTGTAGGTGTGCATGTGTCAGCACTAGGATGGCCTGTGCATATGAGGATACCTGTACCACATCCCTGTCATCCATACCATCAATGCAGGGACAGGCTGATATGGTTCTGATGCACATGGTGACTGTACAACAGTGTACCACAGTACCGTAGTGTAACATGTTGTAGGGTGGAGAGTGTATGGCATATTTGGCAGGTAGTGTAGCCATCCAGCAATGATGCCTTATAGCTGTTAGTAACACTGGTTGGTTGTGGCCTCTATGATGTTATCCATTTGTGTTGACTGTACAACAGTGTACCACAGTACTGCAGTGTAACATGTTGTAGGAAGTAGAGTGTAAGGCATATTTGGCAGGTAATGTAGCCATCCAGCAATGATGCCTTATAGCTGTTCATAACAGTGGTTAGTTGTATTCTCTGCAATGTTATCCATTTGTCTTGTAGGTGTGCATGTGTCAGCACTAGGATGGCCTGTGCATATGAGGATACCTGTACCACATCCCTGTCATCCATACCATCAATGCAGGGACAGGCTGATATGGTTCTGATGCACATGGTGACTGTACAACAGTGTACCACAGTACCGTAGTGTAACATGTTGTAGGGTGGAGAGTGTATGGCATATTTGGCAGGTAGTGTAGCCATCCAGCAATGATGCCTTATAGCTGTTAGTAACACTGGTTGGTTGTGGTCTCTATGATGTTATCCATTTGTGTTGTAGGTGTACATGTGTCAGCACTAGGATGACCTGTGCATATGATGATACCTGTGCCACATCCCTGTCATCCATACCATCAATGCAGGGACAGGCTAATATGGTTCAGATGCACACATTGACTGTACAATTCTGTACCACAGTACTGCAGTGTAACATGTTGTACGGAGTAAAGTGTAAGGCATATTTGGCAGGTAGTGTAGCCACCCAGCAGTGATGCCTTATAGCTGTTAGAAACACTGGTTGGTTGTGGTCTCTATAATGTTATCCATTTGTGTTGTAGGTGTACATGTGTCAGCACTAGGATGCCCTGTGCGTATGATGATACCTGTGCCACATCCCTGTCATCCAGACCATTAATGCAGGGACAGGCTCTTATGGTTCTGAATGACACGGTGACTGTACTATAGTGCACCAGAGTACTGCAGTGTAACATGTCGGGAGTAGAGTGTAAGGCATATTTGGCAGATAGTGTAGTCATCCAGCAATGATGCCTTATAGCTGTTAGTAACCCTGGTTGGTTGTGGTCTCTATAATGTTATCCATTTGTGTTGTAAGTGTACATGTGTTAGCACTAGGATGCCCTGTGCATATGATGATACCCATGCCACATCCCTGTCATCCATACCATCAATGCAGGGACAGGCTGATATGGTTCTGATGCACACAGTGACTGTACCACAGTCTACCACAGTACTGCAGTGTACCATGTTGTAGGGAGTAGAGTGTAAGGCATATTTGGTAGGTATTGTAGCTGTCCAGCAATGCTGCATTATAGCTGTTAGTAACATTGGTTGATTGCAGTCCCTATAATGTTATCCATTTGTGTTGTAGGTATACATGTGTCAGCACAAGGATGGTCTGCAGTCATATTCCACAATGGGGTATGTCACTGTGGTGACACCATGGCTGTGACATATCTGGGGTACATTCAAACACATTTCACAGGTTACTAAACTGGTTATTGTCTGTGCCACATGGACAGATGGCCCACTGAGGCATGAATACCCTGCAACCTGATGTAGACCAATCCACATACATGCACACTGTTACTTGGCAACACTGGGTCTAGACCGCTACCTAGCTATGTCGTGGTACTGAAGTGTGTGGCTTACATTGAACACATTGCACAGCGTTTAGGGTGAGGTGTGTCCCAGGTTACATGGTACATGCAGAACATCCCACAACATGTGCAGTATGTTAATGGGGGATGTAATGGGTGTATTTGGACAATATGTAGTGTGACATACCGTCATATACACATTTACAGATATAACAGCCAGACACAAATCTAAGATACCAGGGCCTATCGCTGCTAACTAACTTGACCACGTCTCCAATGTGTTACAGGTAGGCTGCACACATCACATGCATAACTGGCTTGGATTGTGGTAAACGTTAGCTGTATGATTGATGATGACAGTGGTAACCATAATGTGGTACATGTGACATATACCGGGTGTACATTGGTGTAATAGCAGTGTACACAGCACCCACATCCCCCATTGGATATTGTACTCCCTGAAATCCATTATGACACTCTGCCATATGCATCATCACACATTGGCCGCGACTGCGATACAACCCAGAGTATACCCCAGCATTGGTACTACAGAGATATGCATCTCATGCACATGCCACACACGTAGTAGGGTGTTGCATTGTCATACCTCACCTATGGGCAGCAATAACACTATCTGTACTACTGTGTGGCAATGGATATTTTAGTAGGAGTATGTGGCCTTGGAATACTGTACCCTACAGATATACGTGCATGCACAACTACACACACATGCCAGAACACAATGGGTATCCCATGTCTATCACCCCATTTGTAAAACACTGCTGTGCTGGTACTGCAAGGTTCATGTAGCCAGTATGGGGGGAGCTTAACAGGGTACATGTAATGTCCCATACAGCAGCAGCCACAACTGACTATGACAATAGGTGTTGAGTTGGTTGTGAAGGCCATCATGGAATTCTCATGTACGGATGTGCTAACACACAGACACTGCTATACTCAGTCATGCACACATATATATGTGTCAGTACAGGGGTGCATCCCTGCAGGTGGTCATAGCTGTGTACCTAGCTATTGTCCAAGTGGAGATGGGTTGTGTAGGGGTTATGTGTACAGTGCTATCCTGCCACCTACCAGGTGGCAGCAGGCACTCAATCAACAGGCACTACTGTCATGACCCTCAGGTTGAGAATTACATGCATCAGCCAATCCCCAGGTGCCTCCTGCACATGGCCACTGAGATGATCAAGGTGACATGTATGCAACATGCATTACAACACATGGTTAGTGTCTGTGATGGAGACCTGTACCCAAGCATGTTCTGTTGATTGTGTTAGTGTAGTGGAGGTACCTGTGGCATGTGGTGCGTACAGGGTGACATCTCCTATATGTGCCACTTCTTAAACAGCTGGGAAGACATATCAGTGTCAATCAAGCTTAGGTTGACTGTGCATAACCCAGCTGGATACCTGCCATCTGCACATCTGTACAGGGACTGACAGTCATCAGCTTGGCAAGTGGCTATGCAGAAGCATGAGTGCATTGATAGACGTCTGACAACAATATGTATGCCATAACTACATGTTGGATACCTTCACTAACATGTGCTGTACAGACGGTAATCTACAGTTACATTCCACTTGGTGGATCATTACCCAGTAAGGGGTATATACTGTGACACAGCTCACACACCAGGGATACAACAGGGAGGCTTCGGTGTCCAGCCATGCTAGCAGGTGTGCCTGTTGTCAGTACTACATTAAGCACCCTGCTCTTGCCTGGGTTAGAACTGTCAACAGTAGTACTGCCATGATACACTACATGCCAGTGTGACAGCACATTTGCTGGGCTACTACACCTGCATGTAACACATTCACATGGATAGCAATGCTGTACAGGCCTCATATATGTCTGTGTCCCACACATGACACTCACACCCCTTGTTACTGTAATGACAGCACATAGGTGTATGTATTGTACATGGCATTACATACATTGATGGCATTACATACACTTATTACAGGTTATCAGACTGGGATGTGTGCCCTGGTTACCAGGGCTAAGCTATGCTTAGCAAGTATCAACATTGCTGCAATATAACAGCTAAGCTGATTTGTGCATTGGTAAGCGCTGCCTACACTGTGTAAGTGCCCATATGTTTAACCATAGCTTAGCACTGCTTAGCTTCACACAAACCCGCGCAAACATGCTTAAAGCTGCTCAAAACTGCCTTAACCACTCTGTATCCGACAGAACTTATTCTGCCCAGCAACAAAAAGAATAGCCCTTGCATGTCTTGAAACCAGGACCCTTTACACAGAAGTCACAGCACTTAACCACTACGCCATAACCATTGTGAAAACTGCTGTTGTTTTATGAATATAGCTGTCAATACACATATTGAGTAGTATTGAAGATTTGCTTGTAGTTCCTAAATTGTGTACTCCTTGTTATTAATATGACTGTTGCATCACATATGTTGTTTTGACATAATGTGCACATAGCAGATACATACGGTGAGATACATGTGGGAGGGTATACACAGCCATGATGTTTACTCATGACAGGAATATGGTCGTATACATATAATAGGTCTATATATGTCTACATGTACATACACATGTATACTCATACATATGTCTGTATACATATCTGTATAGTGCTACATATATATGGCCATGTGTACATCTCTTTGTATGTACATATATATATATATATATATATATATATATATATATATATATATATGCACATCCTATGTTTACACATATGCCTAGTTATGTTGGTATACATGTAGATATCTATAACTATATGTGCATACATATCTATTCTGATATACCTACTACTGTCAATATATATGTAGATATCCATACACATATGTATCACTATCTGTATATGTGTAGACATATATTGCTCTGTATACATATATATCTGGGCGTGTATATGTATATCTATGTACATATACATACCCATCTATATAGGTCGATATGTATATGTGTATATATCTGTATAGATATCTGGATAATTATATATACATATATTTTCACCATATGTCCTGAACCTATAGTCCCAACTTTGTAGTGCAAGGGGATGTCAGGTATGTATAGCAGGTATATTAGTAGACTATTGCAACTGTAATAGGGATTGCCTTCACAGACAGTGTGTGTGTGAGAGGTCACATCTGCTTTTCACATGTGTCATTGGCTACTGACAGACGTCCTAAGGACATCATAGTACAGTACCGCTGCTAGCACGTAATGCTCCTGTGGACTACAGCAGAGATATTGGCCAATATATGTGGACATTCTGACAAACTCTGGACAGTCCAGAGGTATATGCAGAACCTCTTAGTGCAAAACATGCGAACCAAGCCTGACAATGTGGATGTTAACAGCCTCATATGTGCCACTCACACACTAACCCTGCATATACTGGGCCACTACACAGTGTGGTCCGATGTCTGTCAGTGGTATGGGACATGTGTGTGCATGGCCCTACAAACATGTAAGCCGATATGGTAACATACAGTGGAGCAGCGTGTAACATCAGATAGGATGGGACCAAGAACAATGGCATCTACCACAGTCTGTCAACAGGCCAAAGTACATATTAACAATACATACACTGTCAACATTCACCATAAGTATACAGACCTCAGTACTGTACACACAACCACAGAATGTCCAGGCTATGTCATCAAATATAACCTCTACTGTACATAACATGTGTAGCAGTCTATTTCACTGGCTTGTTATCAGATATGATGTCACTAATTATGATGTACAGCACATATGCACCTCTTAATGCATGACATATGTACAAAGATTGACAGAGTTGTGGCTGGAAGCACATACACAGGGCCAATATTGACATGTTGCTGTGATAACTTCATACATTTACTGTTGTAACAGGGTTTGTTACAACATATGTCTTATGAGGGATATGAATTCAGTGACTGTCACGGCTTTCACCATCTACAGACTGCAATCCTCACACTACCTTCTGCAGTTCACAGATAGATGGTCTGTGGGTAACACATGAAACCAAAGGCACCACACGCTGCCCAGTCTGCAGATGACCCTACAGATGGGGATTCCCCATAAACATAGCACTGACATGGCAGGTATTAAAACATGTAGGACAGCTATATCCACACACACCCTGTTAAACCAACATTACTCCAAATGCAGTATATCAGCACTTATAGTCTGTAGTCAGGTCAGGCACATCCCCCTCCTGTGTGTTGCCCTGTTTCCACAGTGTATGTTGTTAGACGTAAATCCCCAATCCATCTGAGATGCAACAGATTGAGTTCCTGCTCACAGTGAATGAAAAGGCCCAACACAAACATGTTGCTCCTAGGTATTGGAGTGTGTTTCCATGCAATTGGCTATGGGAATGTTGCTACAGCTTTTACACATGTAGTCAGCTAGAGGAGGGCTGCAATAAGTGCAGAGACCATCAGCTAATCATGAGCATCACTTAAAATACACATGCTGCTGCCTAAGCAAAGCAGGTGTAGGTCTCCACATTCACCAGAGAGGGCATAAGAGAGACAGACAGAGGCAAAGAAAAGTCAGGAAGGGGTGGGAGAGTAAAACCTAAGCATATTTGTGTCACACACCTACCAGCACAGGGTATCAAACCCCTGATGACTATGTAGTGCTATCATATTTCTATGCAGTTATTGGATGCACCACATAGGTTACATGTTGAGGAGTCCTCAGAACATATATGTGATGGTGAGTGACATCTGCAACAGGGATATGGTAGCTATATGGTAGGTGTAGTACACGTGCCTGTCCGCATGAACAAGTGCCAGTGTCAACACAGCCACACTCTCACAGGGACGTACACACACTGACACTCTTGACAGGGCCAGGAATACAACTCATCACTAGTGATAGTGAGATTGCCACAACACATTACTGTGTAGGTATCACATGCACCACAGGGGTCATACGAAGGTTATAGGGGCAAAGGGTATGGGGAGGTGTCTGACATCAGGCAGCATGCTTCAGTATGCCAATCGGGGATGTAGTGAGTGTGAATGTGATCATATGCATTATACAACACACACACACACACACACACACACACACACACACACACACACACACGCACACATGGTGCCAGTAGTGACATGCATGGGTGCATTGCTTCACGGGTGTGTAGTGGTTGACTGTGCCAGATGGATATACAAGGCTAGGTGATGGGTATACCTTGGCATCAGGCCACATGACAATGGTCTGCATTGTGGCTCAGGAGTGTATTTTCCAGATTTGCCCACACAGGTGGGTATTGTATTCACCATACAGTCAACTGGGTGACTATTGCATGTGGCCAATGCTGAGCATTGCTTGCCATGTATGT